>NW_009698333.1:65719-109169 GCF_000703405.1 Apaloderma vittatum
GGGAAAGAGATTGCAGAGAACAACCACTGCTGAGATAAACTCTTGCCTTCTTTACATGCTAAGGTTCAACAAATTATTACATAAAACTAGCTCCCTATCCTACTGATTGCATTGGGATAAAATCCGCATCAGTGAATACGATCAATGGAGGAACAGTGTAAGATGACACTGCTGTTCTGTTGTAACTCTGCATAAGCCCATCCTTGCAGGAAGTTTACCACATTTATTTAAAACCTTCGGGGAAATATAAATCAAAGAAAGAAGCTAAATAATTAGCCAAGAATCAATTACTGGCTACAAGAATAAGCCAGTATCATTCCCTTGCTACAGTTTCATGCTTGAAAAATCCTCTTCTTTGTGAATTACTGAACTTTGTTTTCCAGTTCTACATTAATTTCCACCTTCATAAAACATGCTTTTACAATTTCCATCCTAAACAGATGGCAGCTATGTTAGTACACCTTCCTCATTTTGGAAAACATATAAAATACACTGGTATCAAGAGGAATCAGAGATAAGTGAATTAAAAAAAAAAAAAGATTTGACTAAAATAAAATAATTAACGTTTGGAGAATTCGACTTCATGAAAGCGGAAGAGGAATAAGCTGCCTGTGAGTGGAAAAATCCTCATAATGTTTATAAATTACTTCTAGACAAGAGAAGCATCTGCCTCTCTCCCAGGTGATTCCTAGAAAACTTCCATGTTTTCACAGAGCAATCTATTAACGTAGCATAACGCAGTTGTACATACACAGTACAAGCTCTTCCTCCAGCAGTTTGGTCAAAAAGACTGCAGTCCTATAAGGGACGGTGAAAGCTACCCATCCAGCTACAGAAGCATTCCTCAAGTTTATAGACCGAGGAAGACAACTGTAAACTCTCCCCAAGCACTGGCCCAGAGAAAGTCAGGGGTGTTGCTGTGCAAGGCATCACTGGTGTCAATGCCTGTGATCGTAAAGCTACACAAAGGGAACCCAACAGGGAACCCAAGAGGGCTGCAGCACTAAGGGAGAGCTGCCCCAGGCTTTACTGAAGCAGTTACAAGATGCTGCCTCCTTCTGGTGTCGGTTTTGCACAGCCTTCATCAGCAGAGGCAGCACTAATGGATGAGAAGGTTACTTGACTTCTCCAGGGCCAGCTCGATGCCACACGTCTAGCGGAAGGGGATTCCTGCTATGATGCCTCAAGGTCTATGGGCTTTGCAACAACAGTGACTTCCAGCCAAATTTCCATGGGTGATGCCAACACAGCTTGTTCAGCAGAAGGGATTAGAACTGGGGGCTAAGTTCCACCGCTGACATCTCCAACACCCTTAGCAGCTCAGGACACAAGAATGGCTTAGAGACACTTCCTGCAGTTTCCTTGCTCAGAGACAACGATTTTCAATGCACCCACACAAAATACCCTGTTCTAAGCTAGGCTGCTGCCCTCAGGCACTACACAGATTATAAGAAAGTAGATGTATAGCAAATGGCACACATGGTAATTTTTTTATTTTTTAATTTTTACATGATATCTGCACAGCTTTGCATTCTCTTCTGAGATGCTGGCCATAGCCACCTGCATGTTGCTTTGTAGCCACATTGTAACCTGGATTAGGGAAATAATTCTTCTACAAAATCACTGATTTCGGAGGAGGATATATTTTTCAGCAAATCAGTTTCTGGATCCAGTCCACTAGGTTGCCACGCAACTGCTTGCCTCCTGACCACCAGGACTGTAAGCTCAATTATAAAGTTTGGATGCTTTGGAACTATTTTCCCAAATGCCTAAAAGCAATGAATACTGAATTCCCTCCCACATTTACCTTTACTCTTCAAGTCTTCATCTGGCTCATATGTCTCAATTATCTGCATTGCTCTTTTTGTGTCATAAAAGGGAAATAAAATTTCATTGAGTCGAGGATCTCGTTGATGCTAAGGTTAGAAAACAACGGAATTCAGCAAAACAATATAGTGCATGGATATCATCCAAGAGCATTTCATTACTGCAGATGAGAAAGAAAGAAGTGGACATTTAAAAAAAAAAAAAAAGAGCCCTAAAACTTACAGACTATTCAACAGTGACTTCAGCACTAGACAGAAAACAAACTTAATCTTTCCTAAGAGACATAGGCAGTTTGATTACAAAAATATTTCAAAAAATCAATCCAGTGTAATGGTATAACTGGTCTTATTCTGGCTTGTTCAGGAAAATAATGACTGCACATGGTATACGTGCAAATGAAATATTGAAAATTATAGCTAAATCTCTCTGTAAATTCTCTCCCTAATTTTTTCTGTAGGTCGTGTCAACTGACAGACTTGACTGATGGCACTGTAATGACCTCGGCAAAAACGCATGTCTTCAGCAATATCTACAGCTAAATTAAAAATTCAAAGTAAAATAAAGCCACACTGTAAATACAGAATTTGAAACCAAAATTCAGAAATATGCAACTACTGATGATTATCTGTGAATCGCGGAACTACTGTGTTATGAAACACCTCAAAAAACAGTGTAGGTTCTTAGAAGAAGTATGTACAACTTAAGAGAGATGATGCTCTTTTATTCACAGTAATTTACAATATTACAGTTTCATAATATATGTAATATTTAGAAACAATTTAGCAGTAATCTCTAATACACTACAACTCAAGAGTTTTCAAGTTCTTATTGAATAGTGTGCTATGTAGCTTTTTTTCCCCTCCATGCTGGATTAGAGCTGCACACTGTGTGCCTGATTCTCCATTAAAAGAAAATTAAAACCAGAATTGAACAGAGTGGTGGCATGTAGGCAGATGCAGTAAAACAAAGAAATAAATATGACTGTGAAAACATTCTTTTACCCCAGTAGGTGCACAGTTTTCAAGCTTTAGTTTAAGCAGAATTCAGGAATGTAACAGGCCACCCTCACATTGGTGATCAATAATTTGAAGTGGACAGGATGGTGCTGACACGGCTTGGCACAGCACCATCAGCATTTGCTGTAATTCCTTATGAATAAAAGTTTTGACATTTTCTCAGGAAAAAAAAAAGTATCTAATCAAAAATAAACACTTGATCTCTTTTCTTACAATCAAGACATTGGTGCACGTGCTTGATTAATTTCAAGAAATTACAACCAATGCCAACTCCATCATGCAATTAAGGAGGCATCTTTCAAGTAATGCTATTGACAGTCTGCAGCATCTAACATACAGCAGTTTCATTCCGTACAGATTGGCTGTCTGGGCATCTAAGTAAAACTTGGATGAAATATGATAAGGGAGCATATGGATGCAGGACATAACTTGCTAAGCAGCGCACAACAACACAGCACTGGCATGCAACAGTACGGTACAGTCTACTGTGACAAATGACAAGCTTTATACCATTAGTGACAATACACCACTTCAAAAAAAATTGTAAGAAATAGTAGGGAAGGTTCCTAACTCAAGAAAAGTGCTCTTCCCAACTCTCTTTCTTCTATAGTTATCATAAGCAAACAAGAAAATAAATGGGATAAAGCAAAAAGTTTCCTCTTGAGAAAGAGTCCCAGAGTTATCAAAAGGAGCTAAAAGCAGAATATTCTGGTAGCAATGATCATCACACATCAATTTTCTATTTGAATAAAAGCATGTCTTTATGCTTACTTAGTTGTAAAAATCAAGTAACATTGACAGCTGGTCAAGTTTTACTTTAAAAAAGGAAGACTGCGTACTAGTGTCTCTTGGGAAAATGTTCTGCCCTACAAAGCTTGCTGGCACAGGAAAGTTGTAACACAAAAGCTGAACGAAACTAAAAGCGTGAAGTTTCATCTAGAAAGACACATCCCCTAGGACTAACTGTGTTGGTCAACGAGGTTGCATTTAATAGTTCTAGTTCCTGGATTAGACAGGACACCCTTACACCAGACATTCTTAAGAGGGCAAACTATCTGAAAGCACAGGGGGAAAGAATGTCTGTGTGGTTCTTCAAAGAGAGAAAGATCATGTAACCTCCCAAACTTGGCTTCCAGTCTCCTTTTTGATCGGACACAAACTGAGATGAGCAGCAGTTAACAACGTGTCCAAACTGATCCTGCCTCTTGCCGTGGTGCCCGTGCAGTGGTTGGAAGGGTGTCCCTTCATGGAGATGAAAAACAGAGGGAGATAGAAAGAGCAAGCGAGCAAGTGGGAAGGAGAGAGGAAGAACGAGCAAGTCAATGGAAGAGAGGGAGAGAGGGAGGGAGGGCAAGGAAGTGGGAAAGAGAAGAACAGAAAAGCATCTCCTCCTACCTCCTTTCCAGGAAAAAAGGGTGAGTCCTGGTCAGACTACTGAATTTTCATTTTGACAGTTACTTGGCTGTCCTGGTTTGAATTTATTAATTTATTGTTGCAAATGAATGGCAGGAGCAAATCTCAATAGTAGTGATCTCAGTTCTTTTTCTACTACTTTTTCTTTTTTCAAAATTTGAATTAAAAAAAAAAAAAAAGACCCAGACAACGTACTCGGTGCCTGACAATAATTAAATTTCTAAAAACTTCCCAGAAGCTTTAATACTGATATACAAATCAGCTGTCAGCCAGCAGCTTTAAGTCAAATAGAGACAACAGTTTGGAAAAAAATCAGGAAGCAGCTCTCTCTCCACTCACATTCATATCCTCATGCTTCCTTAAAAACCCACAGCACTTAGAGCTTCTACAGCATGTCTTGGTTACTAAACTCAAAATAATTTAGGTTAAAGACTCTCATGAAGAACTGCTCTGCCAAGTAACTCCACTCTCCTGTACAATGATAATAATATCTTTATATTTTCCAGCATTAAACACCACTGCTAACTGCAGTGCTGGCCAGCTGTTAAGGAGCCAGAAACAACCATATCAAAAGGGAGATTCTGGGTCATTTTGGGCCTTTCAAACCCTGACCAAAATTTTAAACTCTATTTGGGGACCAAAAGAACTCCAGCACAGAGTCAAAGGCATCAGTTTTGGTCATAAGAATTAACACCCTACTCTTGACTTATTTTTCCCAGCTCTGGTCACCAGCTAAAGGACGAACTACAAGATTTCCAATTGCAAAATGTGATGTGTCGGTAAGAATGTAGCCAGTGAGATGCATCTTTCTCCAATATTGCCCATAAAATAAAGCTTCTGATTTTGTAAGAAGAATTATCAAAACAACACAAACCCAAGAGCACAAGAAGTCAATTTTTCCTAGATAGTCAGGAAGTTCTTACGATTGCTGAAGTTTGGGCTTAAAGGAAATACACTTTAAATTAAAGCAATTACTGAGATCAATTTAAAAATAATGATAAAATAGTAATTGACCAAAAAAAGAGGATTAACACACAAAAAAAATATAGAAGCTAATATGGTTCAAGGTGAGGAGAAGGCAGTGTGCTTAGAAGAGTGAAGTCTATCTATGACTACAAATGAATCAGGGGACTGAAGTATTTTCAAGAAATAATTTATAATTTAAATCACAATGTTATCCTTTCTCTCTTCAATGCAGAAACAAAAATTACATGCCTTAGCTATGACCCCAGTCCTGCCAACATTTGGACACCCAACTTTGTAAACAGCTGTTACAAACAAACATCTCACAATAGAAAGATTAAGCACGTGCTCCAATTTGCTAATAGAGCTGTGGATGCAAACAAAAGCCCCAAGTATGTCAGCATTACTCCTGAAGCTGTTCAGCATTACTCCTGAAGCTGTTCACCTTTTCACTGTCTGTAATTTTTGAATACTCTTTCTACATGTAATTCAGGCTCAGTGAGGAATAAGACACGCATCCCCTCCTGAAAAGGCAAGTTGTATTCTAAATTTCATACATGGGAAACTTACTGCCTGAATCTTCATATAGCAGTATCAGAGAGATATATATAAGATATAGCAATATCAGAGAGATATATATAAAATAGATTTATAACTAGTAAAATAATTTTAAACTGAGAGATTTTTTGGTAATGCATCCAGTCCCTAAAATATCATGCTTTATCTCAGGAAGGCAAAGCTGCTATTCATGCTTCAAATATCCACTGGTACGAAAAAAGGTAGGATGTGCCTATTTTCCATGTGTACATTCCTGTCAAATCTCCACAGTGCATTTATTGTTGCCACTTTGAATGAGTCAGTCTCCTACAACTTACTGTGCTTTAGGAATAGAAAAAAAAGCAACCTCACACTGTTCATTCAACTACTTCAAAGGTTCATGATGTTTTTAAGAAATGCTAAATACCTTGCCAACAACTGTATTGTGGAAATACAGCAATAAAAAAAAATCTCTTATCCTTCACACGCGGTATTTTAAAAATCATATGCAAACTTTCAAAATATCCTCTTGGATTTGCAGTAGATTGAAATAATACTGTCAAGAACAATCAAATCACTGTCTATAAAAGCCTACTTTGTTTTTTCTATTATTTAGAATGATTAGCAGATATATTTAGCTGTGGCCTATAGGTAAAGGAATAGCTTAGAATAAAATACTGGGTGTATTTTAGCTGAAACTCCATTGAATGCAATAGTATAAAATGTGCAAAATATACATAACACACAACAAAACGCAACAGCCAGTAATCAACAGATGCAATCCGCAAAGCCAACACGTAGAAAGCACAACAACATACAAGGCTGGGGCTGATTTTTGCACCTGGATGTTACCACAATGGAAAGATCAGTGGATCAAAAGCACAGCAAATAATGGCGTGATTCATGCAATGGAAAGATTGGAAGAAGCAAGCTACTGCAAACAGACTTGTATGGTAGTTAATGTATGAAAAAGCTTACTTCATTTAGAAAGCTCACTAATTGGTCTACCGTTAAATAATCAGTTTTGTCTCCATTGCTGAAAAGAAATTTATTAGAGAACGTAAGTTTTCATATATGATGCTACAGTAGGTATGATTTACATGTTGACATTGTTGATACTTTTAAAACCTTCTACTTTTCTACCTGAAGTAGCTCTATAATCTCAAAATGAACAGTCACAGAAAACATGCTGTCTATGCTTGGCACAGTTTATCTCCTGTACTTCCTAGAACTTAACAAACATTACTTCAAAAACAACATGTAAGTCCTCCATCCGAGAATAAATTGAGTGAAGCAGCTTTTAAAACTTCAAATTTCTTATTTAATTTTATTGTTAGTTCACATACTATGTTAATTACCTAAAGGAGCACATTAAAATTACAATAGTTAGTAAAGCCAATGCAAAAAAAAAAAGTTCCAGGTGCTTCCTCTAATTCATGTAAAAGTTGCTCTAAAATACAGAGTGAACTTTTACATTAACAATCTGAGAGGGAAGAAAGGGGGACAATACAGACTTGTGTTTGACTTAAAACACTGCTGATGCTACTAGAATTTAAGGTTAGATAATCTTTACGGTGTTCTGTCACTATTAGCTATGGACTAAAAATACAACCAAATGAATTTAAAGCAAGATTATATTAAATTTGAACTTACATCTTCTTAAAGAGGTCCTCTATGTCAGTCCGGGGACATATCTTTTGGGTGAGCTCATAAAATTTCTCATAAGTAAATGCTGCAGGCTCAATTTCATCATTCTGTAACAAAATGTAAAGGTACATTTATTCAGCAAAAGAGAGCTTACATGACTTTTTTTCCCCCAAGAGCATATCTTACATCAGAAAAAGCAACTGAGAATTGTCTTAGCTCTTTACTTAGCACATGTTTATCTAGTTTCTTTCGTATTTTCTGAAAACAGTTCTTAATTCATCCTTATCACAGAACTGTTTGATGTGCTTATATTCTGACCTAACAGTTAATATTAATTCTATATAAACATAGAATAGGAAAACAGTCTTTATTTATTTCTGAAGCTTAAAACCCCTTAGAAATCTAATATGGTGCACTAATTTCAGGACGTTTATACTGAAGCGAAGGAACATTGAGAAAAATGTCCTGAGTTTGGTGCAACAGTTTTAGAAAGCAAAGCAACTCCCATACAGGGGCAGGTAATACTTCTGCTTTACTTTAAAAAGTCTGTTACAGAAAAGAAACCTCATTTAAGAGGTTTAAGGATCACTGTGCCATAAACATTTTTGTTTTAGTAAATCACCTACAATCTTTAGTAAGTTACTCATGAACATTAGGCATTTTTTATGTGATGCAAACAGCTTAGATCACAGCTACAAATGTGAATGACTCATCAATTTATTAGTATACAAAAAATAAATATTATTCGAAACCACCAAATACCTTTCCACTGGGAAGACCTAATTCCTTAAGTGCCTGAAAGATCACTTTTTCTGTTTTACCTGATGCAAAGGTTCTGGTAATACTAAAAAAAAAAAAAAAAAAGAGTGGAGAGGAAAAAAAGCAGAAATGTTAGTCAGTTCTTAAACAATCAGTTCTCTCTCTCTTGCTTTTACTGCCAACACTTTGCTCTGGCTTCAACTGGTGAATGTAAGCATCTTCCAAGTAACAGTGCTGTTGAAAAAGTGCTCTAAGCGTTGCAGCACTGCTCTGCCTGCAAGCTATCCATTAGAAAATATATCGAAATAACGAACTGCAAAAAGAACAAAAGAGCTTTTTTTTTTTCCAGTGTACTGGGACACAGAGCTGTGCAAAAGCATTATTCTCTTGGCTCTTTTAATCTCTACGCATAGATAAATGACTGAGCTGAAAAAGCAGTAGATTCTACAAGTGATGAGACTGATGTCTCCAGCTATTCCTGGTTGCGGTGCCTTCCCTGCCTTTCCAAGCACAACCCTAGGTCACCCCTAAGGTAGGCCTGACGCACTCCCAACGGCAGCTTCCCTTCTCTTTCCTTTTCAAACAGGCGCTGCTAGAAAGCAACTCCCGGCTCCATGTCAGATCTCATTCCCTGCTTCTTCAGCAGCTGCCCTGCTCAGTCTTCCCTTTGAAGGCTCCCTCACCCCACAGCTCCTAAGAATATCCCTGCTCTAGACATACTACACACAACTCTTTCGGGTAGGTCTCAGCTGCCACTGAAATACTTCCACCAAACTTGATTAACATCCTCTTCCTTCTGCAAAACAGAGACAATTTCACCATGCATGCGACTAACAAACAGGTTTAACTTGAAAATAAATAAATCCAATTAAAGCTCAATGATTTGGTATAATTAATACGAAGGCATTTGGTCTATTTCTGTTTCCATTTGAGATGAGTTTGAATAAGCTCTACACTCTGGAAAAGTAGATCCAAACTTGACAGCTCGCCTTCCTTCTGTTTCAGGTCTAAGCTAAAATGATGTGTCTCACCAGCCCTTGATTTTGGTGTCTCTATCTGGAGAGAAAAACTGAAGTCTGTATCCAATATCTATTTATTTCCAACACTAACAAAAGCCATACATTGGGAAAGGCTCTACAGCTGCCTGATAAGAATATGTTGCTCTTTATCATTGAGACAAACATGTGCTGAGACTTTTTTGTTCATCTCATGCATACTAAATCATTTCCCGTGGTGAAAGACGTGAAGCAAACTGTTGCTGTTCTTGTTGCCATAGCAATTAACAGTTGTTTTACTCTCCAAAACACCACACTGCTTACGTACATATTTTCATATTAATAAAATTAAGATCAAGAAGTGAAAGATCTAAATGCTGAAATCATTTTTTAATACATTTTTGGCTATTTTTTTAACTGGGTTCTTCTAACAATTAGATTTCTATGCCCCTATTTAGGCACCTAAGTTATTTGATTTTCCAAAGCTGATAAGTACTGAGATGTTTTCACTAGAATACAGACTGAGTTGAACTTCAGGCACTTGTTTCTCAAAAAAACCCTCAGGCACCTATTTTTTACCAATTCCAAAACACAGAGTAATGTTAGCTCTATAATTTACAACTTACTTCCAGCACTGTAAAAAAATTCTGTGTCTCTTCTAATGAATTGGGCCCCAATAATAAATGTCATGTAAAGCATGTAATATTGGCATAAGTAGTTAATCAGAAACTGTGAGCCAAGATTCCATGGCTGCAGGGAATGCATTTTTGATGCCAAATGACTTTTTATTTCACCAAAGATGACAGCAAACATAGCAGTAATTTGTACTGAGAGCAGCAGTCTAGAAAAGATTGTATGAATCAAAAAAAGACTGTAAAAATACAGCATGACATTTTCATTTAGCTAAAGGTTATTGTAAATAAAACTACATTTCCCTCTATCAGAAGATAATTCATCCTAGCAGATTTACATTCACCTTATCGTATGCCTTGGAAGAAAAACTGGGCTACTTCAGATGCAGGCAAGTTACTGGTTGACAGATACCTACAGGCACCACGTTCTACTGTGGTTTGGGGCTTTTTATGGTAACATGTCAATGTACTTCCCCATAAATCTTTAAAATATTGCCCAAGTTTGAGACTGAGGGATTTGAATCTATCATGCTTGTTGGTGGATTAAATGACTTGGTTACTTCACACCTTTCCAACCGCTGCTTCAAAAATCAAGCCACCACATAAAGGCCAGAACTGGAAGTAACACTGCCTGCACTGTACACACTGTACAGGAAACTCTCTATAAAACTTGATTTCCAACTAGCATGTAACTATTGAAAGAGATTTCTTTCAGGCACTCTGGAGTACTTGGTACAAAACATATTTACTAAAAAAGTGTAACTAACTTGATCAAACTACTGTAAAAGAGATTTAAACTTCATTTGACATAGTTTAGCTTTTTATATATATTTTTTCATAATTAGAAGGTAAATTAGCTTAAATCCTTTGAAATATAGTTATACAAGGGATAACCATAGATTGAACAAAGCTAATTTCTAAACAGGCTCTAGCTGAACAGGTGCAACCTGCACACATAGAAAATCCATTTTCTGCCAATAGAAACCTGCAGAAACCAAGCAGATTTTTTAAAAAAGAAATGCTGACCTTTTCAAGCATCGTTTATAGCAGTCTTAAAATCTGACCATACAAGAAATCTTACTGAAAGCTCTGTACTTTTAAGATCTCTTGACACAGCTCTAGATTAAAGACTGAGAAAATTTATTAAAGTCCAAACGGCAAAACTGGTGCTCTCCTAAGGTTTTTGTGCTACAGACCACCAGAAGTTCCTCTCTCACAAGGTAGGCTGACAGCAACAGATCTATGCCCCAGAGTACATTAAACTCTAAAAGCAGCTGAGAAGAATATTCGTGACTCTGCAATCCTCAACTGCACTAACAAGGAGTCAGGAATATTTATGCCTTTCACCAGCAAGAGCCTCAAGGAGTTTCACCTTCTCAAGGCTCATCATTCCTATGACCATATGCTAACTGCATAAATCTGTCTTAAAACTGTAAGGAAATAACAAGGAGCTCTAACTTCCTGGGTGAAATTTTTTTCCCCTCTTTTTACACAGATGTGCAGTAAAGATGTGCATCTTTACTGCACATCTGTGTAAAAACAAAATACAGATGATCTTGTGATATACATTCTTAGAGCCTAACAGATCTGCTGGGTATTCTGAGAGAACGACCTTTCTATCTGTATCCTCAGAGCCAGAGCAACTGCTACAGGAGTCCCAGAGCAGCAGGAGGAGGTGGAGGTTTGACAAGCAGGGCTGACAAGGTAACGTCATATTTAAAACCAGGTATATGGGAAGGGCTGACCACAGCAATCTGGGGGTCAGTTGAAGGGGAAGCATCAGGGGTTTAAATCAGTGGAAAGAGGTACTGGGGGAAGGCCTGGGTAAACAATGTGAACCTTGGTGCACCCTGCAGAGCAGAGTCGTTCTGCTCATGTTTCCCAGTGCTTCCGGGCTTGCCTTCCTCATACACATATCCTTCTCTTTATGTACCTACCTCCTCCTGCTCCCTCTTCCATCCCCCCACGCTCCTTCTCCTCACTAAGTGTTTGTGGGAGGTGGAGAAGTGAACCGATGAAGTGCTCCACGTCCCAGGCTGCCCAGTGCTGAGACATCTCGGTGCCTGTGTCCTACTTCATGGTAAGTAGCTGGTGATGGACGAGGTTAATCTCATGATCTTCTTGTCATCCAGTGGGGCTCTGATTCACTCTCTTTTCCAATGTAGGTCTATAGAGCAGACTGGCTTTTCTGCCCTTTCATTCACATTTCTCCTCTACAACTTTCCTCCACCCTCTCATTATCATCTGTTCTAATCCTTTCAGTGGGTGACACAGTGCTTCCCAGAGGAGCCCCCAAAAGTTGCCACATTTCACCCACACCAACATAGCACGTTCCTTGGAGCATCCAGATAGAAAGAATTCAGCTTCCCTCTGCACAGCATGGAACAGTACATCCCTTAGAAATTTACAAGCAAACTACTTTTGCAATAAATTAAGCTTCTAGAGACCAATTTCTGTCAACCTGAAAATAACACAAATTTGACTTTAAAGATTTAATACACTGGGACCAACTCCCTTCAGCAATATCCAGGCCTGTCTGCATACACAAACCAACATGCTGTAACACAATGGAGAGAATTTATGCCTCGCTAAATGCGAGGTAAAATACTTCAAGGCAAGTTTCAGACAAGCTAGTGCACTATAAATTCATAAGGAATAAAGCTCTGTATTCAAACATAGGCATAAAGCTCTGAAGTACTGAAAAAGATTCTGCTTCTGTAGTATTGTTTCCTCATCATTACCCTTCAGTTGATATTCCTCATGAGACTTCTGCACCGAAGATGCCTCATGGCAGTTTAGTTCAAGTTTGAGAAATAAGCAGAGGCTTGGCAATGTGGAAGCTGAAACATTAATACACTGACGCAGCCTTAACACTGTCAAGATGTCACTTGAGTCTTGAAACTACAAAAATATGGAAGGCAGCACGGCAGGGCCTTTGTCTTTTGCAGATTCTATAGATGCAAAATTCTCTCTTTCTCCCTCAAAAAAAAAAAAAATGTTCTGCGAGGCTTATCTTACAAAGCCCTCCTTCCTGCTCCCTACTGTGAGTTTCTATTTATGAAAAAAAGCATGCCCCAAAAAGTATGGTTTTCACATACTGCATGAAGAGGAACAAAGCTCAATGTATCAGGCAAGAACTAATTTCTAGACCAGGAGGGGGAAGAGAAGACTGAAAATCAGTAACTTGTAATAACTAGTAAGAGAAGACTGAAAATCAGTAACTTGTAATAACTATGTGGAGAAAACCCAGTATTATCCTGGGGGTTCCTATAAAAGCAGAAGTATTTTTGGCAGAACTGTGTCCCTTTTTAAAGCAACTACATTTTAAAATGTACCTTTTGTCCTCTATTTAACTGGCCTGCAAGCTTTTATAGTTCTTTTGGTAAGTATTTTATGAAGTTTTACAACTGAAAAAAACCAACATCCCAGAGTTTGAGGACTGGCTGAGAACTCTGATGCTCTTAGCAATAAGTGACTTTGAAAACAATTGCAAGCACTCAGATCTTCATTGCAATGGACAGAGAAAATATTATTAGGCTGATAAGAAGTTGCACCTGGGCTACCAAGGAGGCATGAAACTCAGTTAAATATGTTTAGCTCTGTAGCTATTTTTACATATGTTTTAGTAAAAAATTGGTATTACAGTTCATTATTAAGCCACATAATTTTATTAACATACAATTAATATCTGAGAAAAATTGGAGCTCTCAATTGTGCTTACCTCCGAACTGGAATTTTCCCATTTGTGTTTGTTAGAAAGGCCAGCTTCATCCAGCTAAAATGAAGAACAAAGTATTTTTAAATACTATTTATTATGATTAGGATGTATATATTTAGTTGAAGATGATTAACATGTCTGTGAAAGTAGTACAAACAAATAATTGTTCCGTAATAAAACATTTTTCTGTAACCTTTCAGTGTTTGAGGCAGAGCAGTTCTTTAACTGTAAAGGCAAAAAGCATCCCAAAAGAATCAGTACATCAGTTACAACAAGTGTGAAGACAAGAAACTTAGAGGGTTTTGTTTGCATATGTACCAATGAAATCACAAACCAGTCAATAATTAAAACATACAACATCAATAAATCAAATGAACAGTTATAAATTCTCTTCTAATTTCTCCTGGCCAAGTGCCAAATATAGACTCAAGACTTCTTCTGGTCACAATAAAAGATAAACTCTAAAGTAATTTGACACCATTTTCTTTATTACACTGTTTTCTGATTGCAAATGTTGAACTATGAAAACCAAAATATTATATTTTTTTAAATTCCAAGAAGGAAAATACAAGGATAGAAGAATAAAGAAGAAAGGGGACAAAAGCATGTAGCTTACTGTTTCTTGAGACACGTCATGGGACTGACATTGTTTGCTCTAAAGTTATGTATGATGGATCCAAGCCCTTCTACCCATTGCTGTAAAACACAGAAATAGAGAAAACACTGCATTAGGAAAACTGAAGAGGGAAAAAGTAGTAAGCTTGTCTTGGGAGGAAGCTCTTCTTCCTTGCTATTAACCTGAGTTGAGGAAAAAAATGCCTACTTCACAGGCTACAATACCGTGGAAAAGTCCAGCCTCATCTTACCTGTTACTATTTCACCCTTCACTAAACAAAGTGATTGCGCTTTCCATTCCTCTCAGTTCTACATGGAGCATCAGCGGTGCTGTTACAACAGTTGACTGTCACCAAAGGCAAGTGGTCCATTGATTGATGTATTAAGCCTTCTATTTATAGCCTATAGAAACATACGCCCCCCTCTGAGTTGCAGCTGGCAATATTCTCTATTACTAAGCAACGTTATACAGTATGTGACGACATATTTAACTGGTCCAGTTTTAGAAAAGGAATGAAATAAAATATTAATAAGCTAGGGCAAACCGCAGGGAGGCACAACAACTGTTCTGTGACAATAACCTCATCTAACACCCTGTTACAAATTCAAGACCTACTTGGTTTCTTGCTTTCATCCTTAAAAAGTAAAACATTCCAGTAATCATTGGGATGTCTTTCAGCCAACAGCAGCATTACAGAACTTACTTATGTAATTCCTTTTTATGGCTCTATTTTTCTACTATAGCTTGCATCTAGACTTTACAGTTCTGTATAGAAGCAGCTTAAGGATTAGTCTCTAACATGAACACTCATTGATTTTAGCAAGAATCCTGAAGGGTAAAGCTATAGGAAGAGGCAAAAAAAACCAAAAAAGACAGCACTACAAGTCGAGTTTGATCTCAATTATGCCATTGTAATGCGAGGATTACTCAACAGATAATTTACACTGGTGGAACCGAGACGGGATTTGGTCCACTGCTTAGCATTAGCCTTATGAATAAAGAAGCTTCTTGCTTCCGGCCAAATTCTGTGCACGCAGATTGAACTGACTTGAGCAGGATCCAGAATTTGACACTTATAAATAGATGGAGATATTTTTCTTTTCATGAATGAGTGCTGTACATCTGCAAAAAGATGAAGAAATCATCGTTTATGCAGGAGGAATACTAACATCTTTGGAAAATGGCGTATTGTAAACTGCTGGCAGTAAATCCCTATGGGCTTAAACAAGGTCTAAGGTGTCAACTGAGCACTTAAGCAGACCCTTGTACTCATTACAAGCACAAGACAAACTTCTTTTTAAACAAGAAATTGTTAATCAGACACCCTTAAAATGGACTTTATAATTCTATTTTGCTTTAGGAAAAGTAGCCATTTATTAAGATATTTATTAATATTCAAATATTCCTTTTTGAATCACCTTTCTAGGAAGTACAGCATAAAATATGCACACAAATAGAGCAATTATGTATCTGAGAATCATTTGAAAATATAAGTCTGACTTATGGGAAAAGGCTAGCATTTGGGTTTTCTTTAGGTGTGTTTCTGTGCTTCAGAGTAACTCACAAATTTATCTTACCCCAAAAGCATGAATAAGATGACTTAGCAGTCATAGTATGGAGGTGATGTCTAGGGATACAAAGAAAGTAAGATTCATGGGGAGAGATAATATTATTTATCAGAACTGATATAACTGGCAGCCACTGATAGGGAACACTTAACTTTTTCTATAAATGTTCTCTCACCTAAGATGTGCTTGTGATAATTTCAGGATAAATTCCTGAACAAGTGTTAACATACATTTCCATCTCCCAGAAGTGGTGAAATTCAACTACCTTCATTCAACTATCATCAGCTATCTATGCTTTGTTTTTCATGGTGTGAGGTTTTGGCGGGTTTTTTTAATAGTAAAATGTAACATTACTGCTGTATCAGCACTATCATAGCTACACAAAAATTTATCCTTATATGATCTAGATTAGCCTTAGTCTCTTAGAAGCCCCTCAGTCTCTCAACACTGACACATACAGTAAAATGGCACACACACTGCAAACAAAAAAATCCTTGCAAACTAAATTAACTAAAATGTTGCAATAAATTCCTCTGCTAAAAAATGCCATTGGGGCAGTACTGGCAATGCCACCATTTCAATGGTAAATAAATACACACAGATCCATTTCGATTTGGAGGCAATTGATTATAACAAAATCTAGTATTTAAAAGTAGGGTTACCCAGCACTCAGTTCTGAAGCTAGTTCTACACATCAGGAATAGCTGTCAAAAAGGAACATTACTAGGAGATAAAAAAAAATTTTTTTAAAAAGTATAGCAAGCATACACTAACCACTTACCAGGTAATTTCTTTGCAGTAGTTGTTCTGATGATTCCCACTTTAGAGAACTCCCTAATCTTTTTTCAGTGACAATGCCCTTTCCTGATAGAGATGCCAAATCAGGACTGCATTCTCTCAGACAAAAAAAAGCACAGAACTACAGCCAAACACTGATAAGGCACAAAAGCATCACATCTCTGCTGGCACCAAGCCAGGGAGTAACCTAGGAGTCTCTGTCCATCTATGAATCATCTTTCCATTGGCATGATGTCCCCCGGGGCAAGAAGGACACAGCAGTTTGCGGGACACATGTGCCTATCTGTTCCACACACACAGCTGCACTACAATGCACCATCTGGCTGCTTCTACTTGAGTTTGGGGCTAAAGCACTTTATGGAGCATTTCATCACATGCTCCCCACAGTTACCAGCTGGCCTCAAATTAACTAGGAATAAGAGAGCTGAGGAAAAAAAAAATGCTTCTGCATCGTGAACATATTATATAGAAGCAAAACGACACAAGAAGAAAAAATTTCCTCATCCGTAAATTAATATACAGGCTCAGGGCAACACATTCAAACTCTTTGTCCTTCTGAGCCAGAATAGTCTCCAAATAGCAACTATCTTCATAATCACTTTTAAGGCACTGTGATCCAGGGCACAGATAGATACTCACAAAATATTCGAAGTCTGAATATTCTGACAAATGTCAAGCTACTGCTTTCCTGACAACAAACCATTCGCAGTTTTAATGTATGCTTGTCTGATGACCTTGTGGGAGTTCAGCTTTTTCTCAGCAAACACGCTACAAACAATATAGCAGCAGCTTTGCTTGTATGTTATGATAGCACCCCTTATTTTACAGGTGAAGCTATAAGACCTGCAAATCTATTTATGTAAAGAGGGATAAAGATCCTCAGTTATCTTATTTCACTCTCAGCATTATCCATATCACTACCGCTCCAAAGAAGGAAAATCCTGCAACAAGATGAAATTCTGAAATGAGGTAGACAGGAAACACTTTGTTTGGATCTTAAAAAAAGGAGTTACAAAATGCTTTGGGTAGACATAGAGGATACATTTGATTCTTACTGATGGTAGTGCTAAGTATTTTCCAATTTTCAAAATACGGCTCAGTACCTTTAGTCTGCCAATGTAGCTCCTGAATGGCTACACCAAGAGTTATAGTCTAAATTCATATAAAAGAGGCATCTGGGCCCTGCTCTCTAATCCTAGAGAAACAACCACCACAAAATAAAGAAAACCAAAGACAAGTAATCTTAAACACAGACCCTTAGGCTGGCACACAAGGCCAAAAATCTAAGTACACTGCAGGCTGGAATAAACTGTGTTGTTTTCCTCTAACAAGATCTAACACTGTCAAAGTGCAAGAAAAAATGAAGAAGCAGCCAGCTTTTGCCGCAGTACTCAGATGTTTCTGAGGCACTCGGTGACCCTGCATTAGCTGGGGTCCCTCAATGAAACCCAGACAGCAGTGGCAGGGCACACAGATACATTTGACCTCCCTGCTCTCTTTTAGCCATCAACCTTTCATTTAGGGGGGTTAAAATGGGCAAAAATCACAAAAGGCTAAAAATCACTGTAACCTACAGCTCATGAAATTCTAGCCAAGGTCATTCCTGGTTTATTTACAGATGAGATCAGTATTCTCCAGACCTCTTGAGATTTTTACCTCCACTTTTTAAGTGCAGTCTCTCCACAGTTGTACTCTACTTAGTTCAAGCATCAGGGAAGCTGGGGAGGCATGGAGGCACTGCTCTCTGATTTCGGTATTCAGTGCCTGTGACAGACTGTCAAGAGTCAAGAGCTTGATAGCTTGAAGGTCGAGGAAACCCACAGAGATCAGAAGCCTGTTTCCCAGCTCCTACCAAGACAGACCTGGCCTGGCAGGATTCCCTGGTCCTTTGTCCTCATTCAGAGGTGCTGCGACCAGTAGATGTCCCTCCTCTCACAACACAGATGTCTCAGAATTTCTGCTCTATGAGATTTAGTGTACCTCTAAGATAGCAAAAGCAAGGACGCTAGATCAGTGATGGGGTAAAAGCCATCCCATACCCGACCCGCTGCAGCACAGACTTGAAGGATATTGCTGTGAAAATTCAGCTACAACAATAAAAGGGACGCTTCTGACTTTCAAGTATTTAATCAGGAAATCTGAGGCTCGCAAAAACACTTCGTACTGGGAGTTGCCTGACATTTCCAGGCTGCTACCACAAAAGCTTCAATAAAGCTTTCCACCCTGGAATGACTTTTGCAGCATTGGAGGGGTCTAGTCTGAAAGCAGCTGGAAAACTCACTTTCGCTACTTTCGCATCCAAACTAAGACAAGCATAGGGGAGCTTTACCCGCCTGGCTACAGAGAACCAGACTGGAGTTTTCAATTTACTGAGAATTCTGCCAAGATGTAGCCAAGAAAGAACACAAAAAACAGAAAACCAAGCACATTGAAATCACAGGCACAACTGCAGGCTGGCTAGGATACGAAGAACTCTCCAGAGAGAGCATGGTATTACTTGCTTGGCACAGGCCTACCTGAACATGTAAGCAGTGGTCATATATTTCAGATGGTCACAATTTATCAAGGTTTCTCACATAGGCTAGGAGATATAAGTGATATACTAACATAATGGGACACAAAAACCAGCATTAGACTTCTAGAGCTCAAGTATGTTCTGCAGGTCTCTTGGAAATTTTTGCTTTGAAATATCAAAACCAAAGCTATGGGAAAAGAGAACTTCTTTGAAACGTGCCTGTGGGATATTCCCGTGGGAAACTTTTGCTACCCTCTAGTTGCCCGCCTAGCAATATGATTTGGGCAAACATTTAACAGTTTGTTTAAGAGGGTTAAAAAAAAAAAGAAAGAAATAGGACTTTTTTGTAAGTGAAATAGAGTCATATAGTACAAGAGTAACAAAAACATCAGCCTGACGTGCTTCATCTCACAAAAAATGTGGTGGTGCATTAGACCATTTTAAACAAGCTGAAATAAATTTAACAGTGAAAAGTAATATTCCAGCTGAAAAGTTGAGAAGCTTAAGAATGTCAAAATTAAATGCTTTCAACTGCAGTCATCTTCAGCATCGTCATATTATTAGCTGTATGATAAATCTTGCATTATACCTTTATGTTGTTTGCCTGCATATGAGTAATAAAGCATTTCAGCTCATGCTATTCATTCTGGTGCCTTACATGTTATCCATCAGTGTGTGATTCACTGTCTCACTGAGTAACATGCTTGTAGAAAATTACTATTTTCTATCAAACCCAGCTACGTCAGTGTAAAAGGTTACTCCACTCCCCTTCCCACACTAGCTCCCCCATGGCTGCTCCTATCCCTACCTACCGCCAGAGGAACGGTGCACATAAGCACTTCCTAGAGCCTGGTTATCTTCAACACTGGTGTGAGCTTCGCTCCCAAACAGGCGACACGAGCCTAACGCTATGGCTTTTTCTCAAAAGTGAATTAGGAGTGTTCACATGAAGTCCTCTGCCAGCAGGGCAATGGGAACACCACTTTCTGGCAGAAGGACAAAAACTATTACCTGGAGAGACAGTCCTTGCCAATGACACAGCTGGATCTGGGAAAGAATAACCATCAGGACAAATTTACCCCTGATATGCAGGAATACTAAAGAAGGTAAAAAGAGCTGACTTAGGTTAACCTTTTAAGTTAAACTACTGAACTCATTGCCAAAGTGTATGAGCAAAGAAGACAAGAAGTCCAGATTTCAGTTTGCTGATCTCCAACAGCTTTATGGGACTTACACCAGCTTTGGATCGGCTGCCTACATGACACATGCTAAGGCCTGTCATCAGCACTACATCACTTCTGCACTAAGGAAGTTTGCCCCCAAATACTCACTGGCCTTTTCAAATGTTCTAGATTGAGGAAAGAAGATTAACAGATCATTAAGTCACAGAAATTCCATCTAGGAAGTTAAAAAAGAAAAA
The DNA here is from genome assembly GCF_000703405.1 of Apaloderma vittatum. Classification (NCBI taxonomy): domain Eukaryota; kingdom Metazoa; phylum Chordata; class Aves; order Trogoniformes; family Trogonidae; genus Apaloderma; species Apaloderma vittatum. The sequence continues at coordinate 86,144 of NW_009698333.1, forward strand.
TACACACATGCACTCACACCTCTAATACGCATACATGTGCTTTAATTTTAGCTCACAGTGATTTACATAACCTGATCTAATCATGAATCCAAACAAGATTTTAAATTCCACCTTTTACAGTCACTTTCTCCTATCACAGTGGAGTTCCTTTAGGAGTGGACCATGACAGCTGTTTGCAATCAGAGAGAGAGTACACCCTATTTTGTGGTTGTTTTAAGAGTGGAAATGAAAACCAATTTCTCAGCTGAAAACACCAATAAAATTTAAGTAGATAGAATGTAAATACCAGAGTTGGAGCTTGGAGACAAGTGGAGAGATAATAAACACACTCTTGTTGTTGGAATAGCTATACTTGGAGTTCAGCAATGACTTGGCTGAGCACATCACCGCAAGAGGCAGAGGTCCCTGGGGCTGCCCCAGCGTGGAGACGACGACAGGCCACAAGGGACAGCCTGTGAAGAGCCCTGCCTCGAAGGGAGGAATGACCACTGCCCACAGCCAGCAGCAACTCCTCGTATCTCATATGCCCACGTACCACAGCCGGGACGCCCCAAGGGACTGCCCCTCCAGCTCTACCACACTGTCCTGTGGGACTGAGCAGAATTTGCTTCCCACCACCACCTTCCCTTACACGGGTAGCCTGAAGAAGCTAGGAACTTGCATTAATTTTCTTTGACATGGTTAGTTCCATTATAACCCAGTCTTCATGAGTAACAACTACTCCCTTTCCAATTCTAAATTATTATCTACAGAAGTAGAATACCTTTTTGGCCTGTTTGCAGGAAGAAAGGATCTGGGCTTATATACTTGTATCTGTCACTACATTTCTTTGTTTTAAAGTATCCCAATTAGATGTCAACCAATCCTGACTTCGGTTTATCTGAGGAAGGGATGAAAGCTTTAGAGTAAGTAATACTCTCCCCCCTCATGGCTACAGGGGGGCACAAACAGTAGAAGCCACTACAGATGCAGCCCCCACACATACCTGGGCTGCTTAAGCTACAATCACGCCACCTTCTCGCCAAACTCTTGCCTCTGTCATTCCACAAGGGGAGCCTGCTTCTGAATACGGATTAAACCAGTGCCCATTGGAAACTGCCGTTAGTAGCTGCGCAGCTACTTGATGTCACACAGAGACTCACTTGTTCTAGAGATTTACTATGACCCAGAAGACATCTTCTCATGAACAAACCAGGAAGAATTAAGCAGGAACAGCTCTATGTGCAGCTACCTCTGAGAAAATTTGATTTTAGCACAGAATTATAGTAGCAAGTTGATGTACTTACCACATATGAAAGGCCAATACAGTACAGGCCAAATTACTTCCCATATGCCCACATTCCCAGCAAAGGCAACACAGAAAGCTCTGCACTGTTTTTGGCTTGATTTACTTTACCCTCTCCCTTGTGGCTCAAACACATCAGATCAGGTGGAGCACTATTGTTGACAAGTTCTGGATATAAATTTTGGTGGAAAGACTCCCAAATGCAGGACTCTCACAGAGGGTCTACCCGCAAGCTGACTGCAGCATGACACACCATTTTTGGGAGGCATCTTGGTGGCTAACGAAGCAGTAGATCTTTTAGTATAATTAAACAACCTGTGGTGACAGTCTATGTAACCGGCCAACACACTCCTCACAAGCCAATTAGTCTAATACAATTTATTGAGATCTAAGTTGGCTAAGAAACTTTATTCCAACTTTCCATTTTCAGAATAAATCAAGAGACCCTGCTGGGCTAAGTACAGAAGTGAATGCTGCCAGCATCTCCTTTTCTTTGCTTCTTAAATGCTTTCAAAAAATATATGTGGCACATTATTTCCCTTAAAGCCTGATGAAAATACACACAGCAAAATTAATTTAGTGTACTCATGGAAGTTATACAAGTATTTTTCCTATCATGGAGTTTACTCAGTACTGTCAGTGTTTAAAGAGATATGGATCCAAAGCAATGAAAAATCAACCAGGTCTGCCAAGGGATTTAGTGACACAGAACTCAGCAAACAGACACTCAGCTTTAGAGAAGAGGATTTAGCAGGTGTGTGTTACTGATCACTATTCAGTGTTTATCTCACAGGCAAAGCAGAGTATAAGACATTGTGAATACATAAAATCAGAAAAGCAAAATATGTGTATTTTAAAAATCCCTTGAATTTTTGAATCTAAGCTCGTAGTATATTGTACTACCAGTGGTCTCGATCAACTTTCTCAGGGCAGTTCACTGCAGATAGATCAAGTACCAGGCCTTGGTGGAGCCACAGAACTTGCATTGTGAAATCCAATCTTAGGCTCTCAGGAAAGATGACATGTCAAAAAAGTACCATTGTTTTCTTAAGACTGTTCCACATCAACAGAAAACAACCTGAGTACACTGGAATCTCCTCAACTGAAGAGAATTTTCTTTCCTGCTTTTGTCTTTTCAAATCCTATGAACCACACAATACAATTAGGTTATCGTTGAACAAAATTTTGGAGGGCTGAGCTACAGCGACCAGGAAAATGAGAATAATTGTCCTTCCCTTCAGCATCCCTACGTGTTACAGATCCACCACGTAATTGTCACATAGTCTGCTGTGCAAGCCCTGCGCAGAGATACAAAAAAGCTGAGAGAATGCTGTGTCCTCTATTTAATGGTCTCAGCGTCTATACTTTTGATAAAACACCATGCACGCAAAGGCTGATAAAGTTACTATTTCCTTTCACCATGGCACATAGACACGTTCCAGAATACTCCAAGTGGATGTTTGCTGTCCTTTTGTAGAGTGAGGCAGCAGATATTAAAACAGGTATTTCAGTCAGCCAAGAAGGCTGGCTTACTCAGGAAAAACAATTGAGGAAAAAAACAACTCAGGGAAAAACTGCTCAGGATCTCTCCCTTTTTCTTTGTTCTATTTTTTTTTAACTCCCACACACTGTTTAATTGTGAAATACCTTGGCTATTTCCGTATTTTCCGCTACCATGAAAGTGAAGCTGATGTTCACCAGATCTGTGCCACTGCAGACACACACTATCCGTCCTTCCAACTCATTTTCTGATTTTCCAACAGCCTCAAGTGCAGTTAGTATTTTGGGATCCTGTTAAACAGAATAAATAACGTTACGTTCACAATACTTTCATTATGCAATGCACTGTGCTAATGATGCATTTCCATCCCCATATACATTAACACCTTTGAACCTTTGCCAATCTTAAATGAGTGCTTTCACTCAGAATTACTGTGTGTAATCCTGAAAACCAACATATTCTAATAAGGAGCACAACTGTGAGAACTCAGAAGTGACATATTTAAAATGTATTTTGGAAAGTTGTATTAGAAATTACATATCTTCTCATCAAGAAAAACTAAAATTAATCACTCCAAGGACTGGAAATAGAGGAAGAGTATTAATCTCCTAAGTAAATTATTCCAATCTAGTTAAGTCCATATTTACTGAGAATTATGAGCTGCGTGGGTTTTGGCTGTTTCTTAATGATGTGTTGTACAGGCCAGTGTATCTGCTGAAGGTCAAGGACTATAGATTTAATGGGCATAAAGAGCAAGTTACCTACATAAAGACAGAAAGGAGGTCTGAAGCGTATTAGTATGGCTGTCAGCACATGAAGCGTGGGGCTGTCTGCACTGCCACTTCTCACGCCCCTCCTCTAAGGGGGAAAGATTTTAATCTACAGATTCCCAAAAGGACTACTAAGAGATAGTTATCTGCAGTTAACTCAGAAACATTTAGCACATGAAAGTGGAAATGCAGAGGTGTTAACAGGTATCTTCCTTCACAATAAATCTTCTAAACTAAAGGCCTAGAGGAGGGAGACCCACAATTCACTTCAGAAAATTCTCCGTATTCCTTCTTCTGAAGAATACCACTGACAATATTACTAACGCTCTGGGCTTCTCCAAAACTCCTACCTAGTACTTCTGGTGATATTCTTCAAAATGACAGAGAGAGACCAGCTGCCCTCTCTACTCATCTATATCTTTCTATGCTTTATGTCAACGGAGCAAAAGAGACAACAAATTTTAAACAGATAGGAACACAATTTGGAATATGAAATTTTTTTTTTCCAGATACCTAAAGCAAGCATCACAATACACTGTTATAAAATAATTAAAACCTCCTGACAAGTGCTCCTAATGTCTGTTATTCAGGTTTCACTGCATCCTGAAAACCGAGCACTGCACTACATCAGAAAGACCTTCTCACAGCAATTGCATCAAATTACTTAAAGATTTAAAATTTCAAACTGTGATTGCAAAATAAAAGCTTTGCTGTTGGTACTTTTTAAAGAAATTAACTTCATCTGGCATTTCGCCTTCAGTTTAAAAAGTCTTTGTTCAAATGAAGAGTATAAATTAACTACAAAGTACCTTTGGTACAGCTCCAAAACGAACACTGTTGATCAGGGAGCATTCCAATACCTGTCCTTCCTGAAATCGCAAAAAAAGTACAAATTCAAAGGTCTGTTGACATATGGCTCCACTAGGAATTGCAGCAAAAATAAACAATGCATCTTATTTGCAAACACTTGATTGACACTAAACAGTATATTTTCCTTTGAGATCAGTTAATTCCCTCTTAAATACTTCACTTGTGTCAATTCTAAAAGAATAGAGGAAGGGCTAGTTTTGCAAATAAACTAACACAGTATTTTAGACTTTCAAAAACTAGTCAGAATATAAACCAAGTATATAATATATATTCTTGATGTAATTTTGTACTATACCTTTCCTTCACTTTTCCAGCTCAGGAAAAAGCCAAATTCATCCACTTGGAAGAGACAGTTGCTTTCAAAGACAAAAGATTCCTACAGAAAAGAAAACAGACCATTATTTTAGTCAGTTTGACAAATGTCATAACTTTATTTAGTGTTCAAAAATAAAAGATTGTTACATTTCTCCCCAAACACCTACCTGGAAGATAATCCCAAAGTAATCAGTAAGGAGAGAGGCAAGCTTTTAAAAAACAATCATTTTTAATTATTGGTCTTTTTCCTGTCATTTGAGACACTGGGATGGACTTAATTAATATTTTCCTACTTCTTTGCAGCTGCAAAGATTTGGCTTGTTTAATAAAAGCAATGATTCTTACCTTGTCAAAAACCTTCAAAAAACTTAAAAAAAAAATTGAAAATTAAATGCTTCAAACTACATGAAGGTTAAAAACGTTTAATGTAATTTACCAGTACCACCTTCAGGATCAAATGACCACATTTCATTTTAATGTTCAGAATTTGGGAAGCACTTTTCTGTCAGACTATGACAGTATGCATGCCGCAAGCCTTTTGTAGCCAGAGTATCTGGCAAGCAGTTTGAAGAATATTGATTTGTAGAGAAATCAAGGAAGAATGGCATACCAAAGAGACTAGACAAGGCAAAGAAATCAGATTAGCTGAATTAAAAAAGAAATTTCCTCCACACACCTCCAGCCTCAATTAACGCGTCATAAATTAAGCTAAAATGCAGGATAACACTGTGCAGAATCAATCACTTTTTAAAGAAAGAAAAGATCCAGGACTTCCTGGCTTCCTTAATTGAAAACCAAGGAGCATGTGTGCAGGCTGCAGCGCTGCTTATTCTTTCAGCACTCAGCGCTTTGTTCAATGTTAGAGACTGAGGTACCGTCCTGAAATGCCATGTCCTCTCCTGCACATATAGCAAGGGCAGCAAGCACGTGAGGATACACAGCGGTTCCCAGAGTCACAGTTTGAATTTAGGTAACAAATTCTTGAGGCCTCCTAGATGGACACAGCCAATGGGGATACACTGTGTTTGGGGATAATTATTTTCTCTGGACACAATTATTAGTGTCTACCACTTCTAGACAACAGTTTAGGTCCTCAAATGAGATTTATAGGTGTTAAGGACTGTCACATTGCAGTTCTCCATCCAAGCAGCAAACAGTGGTATTAATTTTATAAAAATCTTGGTTAACTTTGCAGGCAGGGGAGCCGAGATACAAAGTGTAAAGTTGCTGCAGCGCAGTCTGAGCTAACACCAACATGCCTGAGTTTCCAGTATGCATTGCTCTGCCCAGCTTTCTCCACCACAACTTCTCTTTTCCCGCCCTCACTCTAGCGCGCATCCCTTATGCAACCTCCTTGTTGCCAGACACCTCAAATTCAGTCGTTTTTACAGCCCTTGGAGTCCCGTTTCATAAAACTGCAGCTCGCTACCAATCAAAATTAGTGTCTCTTGTGTTTCTCAGAAAGATTACTCACAGGTAATCTTTTGTCATTTATTGTGTCCCCATCTATCAAAAAGCTCTTGATATACTAAAAATGTTTTTTACCACAAAGGTGTCTATGTAAACAACACTCACGCTGATGTTCCACCTTGACTCGTTGATTCATCAAGTTATTTTTTCAGCAATTTGTCTTCCACGGTTAAAAAAGCACCTACCACCAGACCATGCAGATGCAATGTGACCAGTAAGATTCCTAATTTTGTCCGATTTTTATGTCTCATATTCTGCTCAGATAGGCTCAGAGTTTTCAGCAGTCAAAAATTCTAATGGCTGGCTCAAAAATACGTTTCTGTAGTTTTATAATCCTTCTGGTTAAGGGACTCATCTAGCAGCAAAAGATGGATTAAGACACTGCTCCGCATGACAATGACCCGGATTTTTCTACGAAACTTGGGCACGTAAAGGAACTCTCATGCTGTACTAGAACTGTTCAGCCACCCAGACCCTGTACCAGGATTCCTGAGCCCCACTCCTGCCATGATCTCCTGCCATTAAGCACAGAATTTCCATGAAAATTAGAAGCCAAGTTCTGGAACATTTTTTTTCTGCAAATTACAAGCCCTATAGCATAGGGATTGGATCTTGCTGTGTTTGCACGGCATTACTAAACAATGGTCTCTCTTGAGTTTGGCTGAATAGTTACAGTCACAACACAATTAAATAATAGCTTGGGTACATCATAAATCTGACAATATCAAGCAGCCACACCATCAATTGTTCACTGTTGACAGGCTAAAAATCTTGACTTCTGAGTCGCTGTGTTTTTTACAGTTTACACTGGTTTTTTAATCTTATAAAAAGCCAATAAACCCAGTTAGTCACCTAAGTTAAAACCTTTTGATGCTTCCAGAAGAGTCTCCTTCAAGAAAACAAACCAGGTTTCCAGCTGTACCATAGAAAACCTGACGTAAATTGTAGCATCAACCAGCATAGCTGGAGAACATCATTTGGGTGGATGAATAACATTTTGCTCCACAAAATCAGGACTCCCTTTCTATACAGGGTTGTGTAAATTCAGCTGCAGGGAGCAAGACTTCTGGTGCCGCTTTCTCACCCCACACCCCTGCAGCATTACCTACCCTCACAGAGGTGCCTGCAGGGTGCCCAGAACCACAAGGCAGAAGAAGCATTACTTTTTGAGATGTCTCACTATCACTACACCCAGAACCCACGTGCCTCACAAAGCCTTCTTGACCTCACACCACAGTGTGAGCACTTAAACTCTTTTCTGTATCTGCTGGTTCTCTTTTTCTCATCCAAGGTGTGAGAGAACAACGATGGGCAAACATCCCCTCACTTGGATCCTCACAGGTTGAGTTTCTTGAGAAATATTTGCTTTTCTGAACTTCCTTTCTAAGGAATTCAGTGTTCACTAGTACCTTCTTAGTTTTCTGTCCCACAAAACTGAAAATACAGGGTAAAATAACTATCCCTATCTCAGTAGGCGTCATGATAAAAAAATACCTTTTACTTACATTTCAAAAGATAAGAGGAAAATATTAATATCGCTGAAGGCATTTACTGAAATACCTTCAACTTTTAGAGATTTCCTGTCCAAACGAGATTAAAAACAGACCCTGATAAAATTATTCTCGCAGGCACATCAATGCTCAGTATAAGGTAAATGTCTCAGCACGTTATTCTGGCTGTCTGTGTCAAATGTCCTGGTTTGCCTTCCTTCAATATATTTGGATTAAAGCACAGCTGAAAGCGGGATCATGGTAATCGTATTTCACATAGAGTACAGGTTGATTTTCTAAAGTAGATAAAATCACTCCAGATCTCAAATGATGCATCTGAATTAGAATATAAATGTTTTGTGTTCTCTTTCCCTTGTGAGATGCAGGTCCTCAGTTTATATAATAAAAAATACATATTCCCCCATCTCCATTTATAGATGCACAAAGAATGGAAGGATACACTTTGCTCAGTAATGTGCTTTATGAATCTGCAAAGATGAGAGCTTTATGGACATTACAGATATTTTGATTCATATCTCTCTTTCTCTTCCCCAGGGCTTATTTCAAATCAGAGGGATTAAATACAGAATCACAGAATGTTAGGAGTTGGAAAGGACCTCAAAAGATCATTTAGTCCAACCTCCAAATATTTAAAAGCGCCCATACATCTTAAAGCTATTTATTTTAAAAGCAAAAAACTATATAGCAATAAAGTGTGTTGGTATTTCCTTCACACACACATTTCTGGAGTTAACTGAAAGGGGGTTTTGTGTATAATGAAAGCAAACCATGAAATATTCTGTAGCATCTACATATTTAAAAGAGAAAAAAAATTAAATGCAACCGGCCTCTTACCTCTTCGTATCTATCAAACACAGCTCCATCTTGCATAAAAGAGGGAACTGGCTTCTGCCAGTTAAATTCGTAAGGTTTTGCCATGATTATAGAAGAAAAACCTGAAATGGAATGAAAAAAGGAGAGTTCAATTACTTTCTTTTAAAAGGAGTATTTTAAAGTCTAAGCAGAAAAGAAAAAAGTGACTTTTAGCTTTTCTTTTCACACGGAAGTGTTAAGAAGTTCTAGCGCATTTCCACATCAAGAGTTTTCCTCATAAGAGTATTTTTGTTTCGTAACTTTAAAATGAAAAATATAAAATGTATGTCTGAACTTAATTATTTGTAAAAGCACTTGCACTGTAACATTGGTATACATTAAATATATGCTACATCACTTCTAGAGTATAATGAGTCTGGGATTAACTAGGAAACAAAAAAATACCACAAACTCTAAGATATACGAGTGCCTCTTTTTTACAGGAAAATATCAGATCCTACATAGACAGATGTTTTTTATTTTTAACATTCTTAATCATACACTACACAGGCAAAACACATTCTTCCTCTATGTTTTGTATTTCAATTTAATTTATATTCAATAAGGTTCATGTATTTTCAGTGGCATTTCATATACAATCCTCAAGATATGAATAATGCATAGGTCAGAATTCATAAGGAAAAAATCTGTTTAGAGATAGAAGGCATTAAATGAAATTAGCTAGTAGTACTGTGCATTTCTGCAAGTTCAGAAATGTGAACAAAACTGTTACTTTAAGATATAATACCAAAGTCATAACATACGCACTTTACAGTAAAGATTACCAAATTATTCAGTATTCTTGCCAACACCGTAGTGCCTTCTAGGTTATGCTGCTTTACACCAGGAACCATCCTAATTACGTACTCTGAAATACTGAAGTTTGTTTTATCTGAGTAAAATGCACTGTTTCTGCTTACTAATGGCCCCTAGGACCCAACAGCATCTTGGTTATTCCTTTCCACACTGGACCAGAAAGCCTTGCATGAGAGGGAACACACTTGGCAGGCACCCAGCCCCGGTAAAGTTTTTCTAAGGGAGAAGAATAAAAAGCACACCCAACACTCAAGGGAGAGCATGACAATCTGGGTAATCCATGCTGGGCAAACCAGCTCTGCAGTGTTTGTGTACGCCAAAACTCCACAACTTTCATAGAAATGTCTACTTTGACTGAACTTTAAACCTAGAATAGATGCAAGTGTTTTAAAAAAAGATTGAGGATTTTGTAGTACTCTCCTCCTCTGTCTTGTTTTCATTTGTATCAAAAATGTTCTAATGAGAAAAAGAACAAGAACAAAAGAATTCAGAGGTACTGTTAAAAGATTGTCCAATATCAACTTTCAGTTACTTTTGACATTTTTACACCAATAACCTTACTACTCAAAACATGTAAAATACATTTTCATGCTGCCTATCTCTAACTCCTGCCAGTTTTTAGTAATTGATACAAGAATATCAAAAATACATATCACGTTTCCAAAGCTTTAGGAATAAGATAAATGATTTCGTTCTCCATAACTACCAAAAATAAAATTTGAGTTACAGCTGTATCACCATTAAGTGTTCATTTTTGTTGAAAATGGGATGTAACCTCAAAAATAACATATCTGTACTCTCCAATTAAAGAAAATAATAAAGAGGCTAAACAACACTTTAGACTACTCATCTGTATTTTTTCTCCCCATGATGAAGAGGTGCTTTGAACAAAACAGAGGGCAAGGAACTAGGGCCAAGAAGCCATCAGCCACATTTTGTAGCTTATCAAAAGCCCTTCTTCCTTTTGTCAGCCCTGTGCATTTGGCTCTTACTACTCTGTAAAGGAGTAACAATATCTTCCTTGAAAGGATCTCAAAATATCTCCTGATCTTCGTGAGGAACAGGCCAAATTACTGAATTTTATTATTTTTTAAAAATACACTTATAATTTTAGGGTGTCTTCCAGTTTAGGTCAGCATAGAGCTGCTTTTTCCTCATCCCACTGCACAGCAGGCCAGGTATTCCACTGCAGGAGCATGATGGCATCTTGCTCTGCACAGCTCGCAGACCTCACACAGTAGCTCAGTAGAATCACATCTTGACAACTTAATGCTTATTCTTAGAGCAAAGCTACATTTAAAGAAACACAACTTAAGAAAGCTGTTTTGTGACTTCACAGGCTTCTTAAAAAGCAAAGTTGAAGTCAGAAACAATGAAACCCCGTAATATACAGCAAATCTCCAAAGGTCTTGGAAAAATACCCCCAGATTTAAAGGAAACTTAAAAACAAGTAACCAATACTCCCATTTTTGTGGCATATCGACCATTGCCTTATCTACTAAAATGACTTTTACTACCAGAATGTGTCCAGGAAGAAAAGTCAGTTACCTCACATACAACTGGCAGTTCATGCAGCAACACACGCTGCCGGCATGTGAAGTGCTTCTGGGAAAAGCAGATACATTCTGTGCTAAAACTAAAACTGCGAAGAAACGCAGTAACACTTTTAAGACTGTGAAGAATACTCTCCCACAGTTCCTAGCCTATACGTGTCCTTTATCCTTTTTTACTGACTTTGAACCCCACACAGACACAGATTTTAAAACCTACAAGCTCTGCAACTGCTCTAAACTCCTGTATAAGACACATCATAGCATTCCATCCAGCACCTGGCACTCTGAATCCTAGATGCGAAGAGTGCTTGAACAGACACTTATCTTTCAGAAAGACTAATTAATGACCTAAGCACTACAAGCACACATTTTTTTACCAGTTTGAACTTTGAGCTCCTCATCCAGTCACAGAAACAGAGCTCTGTAAAAAATCCTTTATTTATAGACACCTTCTCAGTATCTGGGTACTCACACAGTATGACAGTCTCCTTGCTTCATTGCTGATAAATGAAATAGATTGAGCTCTTTGGTTTCTGCTGCAATGCACCTTTTTCAAATCCTGGAGTCAGCCTGAGCCCTCTCCACTTTCTGAAGTCGGGGCTCCTGGATGAGGGCACAGTAGCCCAGTACTGTCCTCTGTCATACAACCCAGAATTACAGTCCTCCTTATCTGTATAATCTTGCATTTAGCTGCAAGAAAACATGCTTGATTGTTCATAATTTGTCTAGCAATCAAGTTCTGTCTAAGGGACTCAAGCTCATTGTTATTTACCATCTTACCCATCTCTTCTCTAGCTCTGCTCTCCCACGGGTCAATACAGTTTACAGATGAACTGAGACAGATGAAGCGTGAGGGAAAGATGGCTTGAGTACATGTAGCAAGGAGTCAGATGAGTTGTAACAAACAAGATTTTTAAGCCATAGGCTTTGGCAGCTGTGCAGAAGGTGAAGAAAATTCTCTCTGCCTTCAGAAAAGCTCTTTTCAGTCTCTCACATGTCTTACACTCCTCTCAAAAATCCTTTTTTTCCATAACCCTGTTAGCTTTTATGATCACCAGAATAAAATACAAAATACTCCCCTGTCACTCTTTGTTCTGTCGAACTTCATCAATTTTTAAGCAGTTCAAATAAAGTAAAAAAACAAAGAACTCCACCCATCATCCAAGCCCGAATGAACATGACATTCTAACACTCATGGTTGCAAATCTATGCCCGCATATATCCTCATGACAATGAGAATCAGGAATTAATCTCTTTAAAGAAATGTAATAACAATGAAATGTGTGAACATTCAACTGGGAGACAGAAGATTTAGGAACTAAACTTAAGGACTATAAAATTTTACATTTAAAACTTTTAAATAGCCTTTAAAAATTAAAATCAAAACATTCTCACTGATTTAGGGTTCTCAAAGTAGAAAAATGCCTCTGAATACACACTGTTCACAATAGCACACTCATGAAATACACCTCAGGACTTAACCAATGACCATGAGGGAGAAGTAGGTGAAGTCTCTCAAGTGCAGTAGTTAGATGCCTTTTGACCTGTCTTCCTTTTCTTTCAATACTGATTTATGCCTGAAAACTTGATTAGGATCACATGAAAAAAAGCACCTTTTGATTCACCTGGAGTGCCTAAAGAGTGAGGACATAATGTTACCCATATCCAGAGAGCTTCATTTAACACAGAAGTCTTCCTCTTTTGTAAGCTTGGCTGTACCAGGCTAAATCTGGGGTGTGGAGGGTGGACAGACTATAAATCCTGTTTTTTTTCATTCTTTGACCAAAAGACGGACAAGGTGTGGCTGAACAGGAGGTGGAAAGGATTCTGTTAACATAAAGCAGACAAATGTTTGGGGAAAGAAGTTATATTTTAAACTAACCTACAGGGCTGGCCAGCATGATGGACAGGATACTCCTTGCATCCCATAAACATCCTGTCAATGTTGAGACACTGTTGGAAAGAACAGCACTATTCCTCAGAGCCGATCCCCCCCAGTCTAAAACACAGTAAACTCGTAATTTCCGCAGTTTGCTCAGCCCCGAATATTATGACAATAGTTGCAAAAATTTTTTTAGTAATTATTATTTTTGCCTCTGGAATTAATCGCTATTTGCCAAGTGAAAAGCAAGGAGGCTCCGCACTCTGTGTTTGGCATTTTGCTACTTATCTCTTCAAATTAAACCACTTCAGTCTGCACCAGCTACGGTCTGCATGGGTTTCAAGGGCAAAGTACAGGCACCTATAGAATACTGCGCTAAGTTTAGTCGTCTTATCTATATCTATATATCTCCCTTACAGACACAAATAGTAAATTTTTTTAAAAAATAAAAACTACATATTGTAACTTGTTTGTTGTTGTTTTCTTTATGTATTTGTACATGTATCCTTTACCACCACTCCTCTATGCTAAACAGGATTCTTCATAACAAAGACTACTAAGTCTACATCAGCAGACCTCTAAAGCTTTTAGTTTGGTTTGGGTTTTTTCATTTCTCATCAAGGCTCTGAAGCATTTTCATACTACAATTGTTTCTAAGGATTTACAGGATAAAACCTCAGATCTTCATACATTTACTTCTCAGCATTAAATTTATTTGGTTGTAAATGTACCAGCATTACGATATGCAAGACGCAGAGAAGTGGTGCTTTATAAACGTGCTAAACTTACAACTCAGAGTAAGTTTTAAGAAAATTTAGAAATTAAAAGCCACTACAGTGTGTCCTATGTAAATGTTACAGTGAGAGCCACACTATTGAATTTCTGCCGTATCCACAGTATATTGTAAAGCAATTCCAAGATTTCACAGCCCTCCAGGCTCATCCATAATCAAAAGTTGCTGTTATGGGTTTTTCTCTGTTGTAAAAAGAATGCTTTTCCAGCAGGTTATTTTTAAATGCATTATTCCCACAGCTAATGCAAGCAGCTTAAAACAGTTCTCCTAAAAACAAGACCCAGAAGCAACAACAGACACACAACAGAGCTCGGGCGCCTGAACACGTACTGTCTAGCGACGGTCTCAATTTCCACTTTGTCTCATTTTCTAGGTCTTTTAATTACTGGAATGCACTGCCACGCAGGGGCAGCTAAGAGGTTAGACCAAAACAAGAAGTGGCCTGTTCTTAACTAACCTCTTCTCCAGCATTTCACACAAGCTCAGGAAAGTTTCAGGCCAACAAATCTGTGTATCCGCTGCCGACAGCGGAAGACAACTGCTTACACCGCAGTGCTGAAAATGAGATGGTCCTGCCTTTGCTTCAGCTCGAACCATGGTTCAGTCAGCACATCTGCTGGCAGCCGTTATCTCTGAGAAGTCAAATTCCAAGGACAGACTGTAGGACCCCAGCATGACCTCCCTGCTTCCTTAGACATTCCTCTTTTTGTCCTAAGGCCTTTTTATTTTTTTAGTATCTGCAGTTTTTCCCAGCCATCTCACTCAGTTGAAAACTCTCATTCTTTGCCGTAAGTGCTTGCCATCCATTCTTCTTTATTATTTTTTTTTTGGGGGGGGGGGGGGGGGGGGGATAGAAAAACCACTTTTTTTTTTGGGGGGGGGGGTGGTGGGTAATGACATACACATTCTCCTGAGAAGCAAACAGTATGTAGAGAGATATACTAGTTACATAATTTCCTCTGGCACATTTGCAACAGTATATAACAAGACCACATTCCAAAAATCAGAAATACGTTTCAATCACGCTATTACAGAAAGCTTCAGTCACATGCTTCACTCAGGTTTAATTCCTCACGAACTTCTAAACTAATTGACTGAGTTGAAGCTTGCCTAACAGAGACATATATCAGCTCAGCTTACTCTGTGCAAAACAGCAACTTAACCCGATGCATGTAAAAATAAACCTCATAAAAATAATCTTAAACATGTGGTTACAGAAGCATCAGGAATATTTCAGAAAACAGAAAATTTAGGAAGTCTCTAGTAGAACAGCCTTCCATAGAAATTGTTATAAACTCCATTTCAAAACTCTCAAATTAAATTTGATAGAACAGATATTACATATTCAATAAATTCGATGCAAGAAATAGCCTATTTATTTCTCATAAATCATATCATTATTCAGGATCCATCTAACAATAACTTTTTGCTTTTCACCTGTCAGGTGAACTTCATTTCGTAACGTGAGCATATGATGAAGAACTTTTCCCTAGAACTTTGCCTGTTTTTATCATTACAGTAATAAACACTAAGCACATACAAAATTAAGTTGTCTGAAAATGTAGAAAAAGCTACACAATTTTATCTTTAGTTAAGCAGAAGCATTAGAGGTATTCAAGATTTATTTTAGTATAATGTCAAGCATCCCATTTCCTAGAAACCATCTCCTCCCCAGGTAGTAATAGAGAATGAATTGGACTTTGATGAAAGCAATGGCCTGTGTAATAGTTGTCAAGATCTTTTCTGAATTGCTGCAGCATGCAATGTATGTACACAATACATCTTCATTTAACCAGCAGTGACTTCTATTAAGTTAATTTATTTCACTCCGTGGCTTTCAGTTGAAGACAGTGTTAAAACAAAGTCTACTTCATCAAACAATAAAAAAGTTATCGCAAATACATAGTACTTGCATCTCATGTATTTTCTGAATTACTTACACTCAAACTCCCTCCTCACAGTCTTGCAAACTCTGAAATCCTACATAATTACAGCAATGAGCCCCAAAAGGAAAGGGTCTTGTCAGATTTATTTAAAAACTAGTTTTCAATATGCTCTTTGGGCAATTAACACCGTACTTAATTTCTACTGTTGTTTAACCTGTAGCTGGCAGATAAACACATATTTTAAGTCAGCTAGTGCTGTTTCTTCCTTTTAGGTACACTTGTATGAAGTATTTGTGCCATTTATTTTAATTAAAATCATAAGCAATTTTGACATTTAGAACTTCAGCTTCTTTTTAGCCTTCTTCTGGGGCTTAGCGCTCCAAAAGATCTCAAGCTGAAGCGATTCCTGTACTTTAATGTGATAGGAAGAGATAAATAAATGTGTGAAATCAAAATCCTAAGTAGAATTCAGGTAGGAGTACAGTTAAACACCAAATAACCTGAAGTGGGCATCACTCCTGTTATGAATGCAAGAGTTCAGGGATTCTAGGACATAAAACAACCGCAAAATTCTAAGACTGAATTATTAACTACAAATATCACGGAAAAGGCAACACAAGCTTCCAGACCGGATTAATATTGTCAGTCTTTCATTTTTAAGTGCAAGGAAAAGTTTTGGAAATAACACAGGTTAATACCTCAAACAAAAATAAAACAAACTACAAATATCAGCTGCTCCATGACCATGTCCTGAGGACACAGTTGTCTGTTTCCAAACAATGACACTGACTCAGACCTTGTATTAATAAAACATAATGAAAGGTCAAGATTGCATTTTTGTAATAACTACTAAAGCTCTGTGTGTCTGAAATAATCCCTTCTACGGTCAGGTGCTTTAGTTCAAACCAAACTTTATTCAAGTTTTGACATGATTTAATATGAGCTTGTTCAAAATATACAGATATTTTAAAAACTAATAAGCTGTGAGGAACATAAATGTTACTTTAAAATCTAAAATTAGTTAAGTGTCATTATAATTTGCAGGGTTCAATTCTGACTGGTTTTCTGAGAAAACAGGAGTGAGCCACATTGTCAGCTTTAAGTTTCAAACAAAGCTGAAGTGATTTGCTTTGGCAAACATTCTAGTGGCCTAAAATCTATTAATATCAAAAAAATGCGTTTGTTATTTAAGAGTTGGGAAGTAGATATTTGTGGAAAATTTAAATTAATTACATATTTCTTGGTACCATGGATAAAGCTACAAACTACAGTCACCACGAAAATACAGGGAGGAGTTACACTTTTTAAGTGAGACTATCACTGTTGGATTTAACCCATGGTCCTGGGCAGAAAATGTTTGTATCTCTTAGAGGTCCTAAAGCTGCAAAGATTTCACCTTAGTACCCACCTTCCACCCTACAGATAGCATGTTTCGTATCCCCTTCTTTAAACAAGAGAAGATAATATGGAATGAAAAGTAAGAAACCAAGACCAAGTATCTGCGTTTGACCAGTGTGCTCCTTCCTTCCTTGCACCTTTGGTTTGTGCTCAGTACCCTCTACCTCCCGTTACCCCGCTCACTCGCATGTTGGCTCGTGCCTGGAATCAGGTCCCAGATGGAGGCAGGGGAACGCGGGCACTGCATTAGCTGCGGGTTGGAACGCAGATTATCCACCACACTTCAGCCACTGGGCCTGGGTGGTCAGAAGAAAAACCAAACCCTGAGCAGGTGCAGCCTTTCCTTCTCTCTGAGACTTGAGCTTAAGTAAGGGCAGCAGCAAGGGAAGCTGTAACCCAAGCTAATGCCTGGCTGGAGCAGCCTGCAGCTCCCTCAGAGTTTTAGTGTTAATGATTGGTTTGTTTCCTTTTACTTTTCTGCCATGATTTTAGTCTCAAAACATAGACAAAACCAGAAAGAAACAGAAAACGCTGTCTTTAATGAAGGCTTTTTGATTCCTTCCAGTCAGTGTCAGAAAAAGAAATACACGTAGTGCTCATGGTGGGCACTTCAACATCACTGTGCAAAAAGCAGATTAATCAATTGAGATGATACTTAATGGATGGGATAAAAATAATCATAAACCGCCTGGACTAAACACTGTCAGATAGGCTCAGCTTGCCTAATTTTCTCCCTCCCAAACACTCTACCTGTGGTAAGCAGAAACGACACTCACCACCAGTGATTCAGGAAAAGCAGAGCCCCTTCAGGCCAGCTGGGAATCAGGATCTGGGGTACGGTTGATGTCTAGCCAGACTCCTTGGGCTTCCTGGATGGACACTTTGTGATTTCCCATTTGGCTTCTTCCCCTCTCTGAAGAATGAGGTTAGCAAGACTTGTCTTAATTACACACTTAATGATGCCAGTTCTTTATCTATAGAGTTTGAAACACTGAGAGCAAGATATCCCAGAGCTAAAAGTTATTCTGTTATACTGCTCTAATCACCAATAACATCCAATATTAACTCATTAACAAACAACCGCGCATTTTGCAGAAGATGAGATCACCACAGTTGCAAACACAATGTATCACAACTAGGCAAGGCTAAAAATAAAACACTGCCCATGATTTGAAAATCTGGAAGCCCTCTTTTCCAGTAGGACAGCTGCCCAATTATAGACAGTCATGTTAGAGACACATCACATTATCACCTATTATAGCTTTAAGTTCCTAGAGATTCAAGAGGAAAAGCAACTGGTTCAGAACTTTAAACTATTACCATTATTATTATTGTTACTTCATTACCATAGGTAGGTGGCAGAGTAAGCATTTCTTGTAAACTTGTTTCAGCCTGATTTTTTTTTTTTAACGCCTGTTACCCTACTGCCCTGAAATTCTAAAAGCAATGGAGACAGAATAAGAAAGATTGTGCAACTAACAGGATCAAGAATAAAAAAAAAATTTCACCTATCCCTTAGCTGGTAAGTTCATAGTTGCCACAAACAGAAGATGGAGATGCATAAAACATGGCATCACAGTCTCTTTCCTTAATCCCTGTCTCAGAGAAACCATGCGATCTGCATACACGTTTCTACTCATCAAATATTAAAACAACTCTCTTGACATTCCGCGATGCTGCCTGTCACATCAGCCTTCATCAAATTGACAGTTGTCTCTTCCAGACAAAATGAGACTGTGAGACATCCAAGATAAGTGTATCTGATAAAACACCTCGGCATGCTAATATACTCAGCATCGAGGTATTCAGTTCTGTACATCACTTGAGAACAATGTCCCTAAAATGTCTGATTATTAATGTATTGCTTATTTAAAAAATGGCACAAAAATTAGGCAGGTCAACTATTAAAGAGAGGGGTGGCCGTGTTCCAAGCCAGTACCCTCTCTACATCTTTCTTCTGAACGTATTTTGGCTTGTTCCACTACTCATAATATACCCAAAAATTTCTGGAGAAAAAGGCATCCCAATTTTTTCATTGCTCCAAATGGATGATTTGACACACTATTCCAAAAGGGATAAAAATAAAAGTGTTGGTATGTAACCTGTTTGTCCAGTATGGAGACAAAAAGGAGAGCCAATCTGCCCGTCAGGAGTGCTGGTACGGCATGTTGGCGTCCACAGCCCGTTCTGAACACTTGTGTGACATCTCATAATAAACAGCAGGCTCTACAGCATGCTGAGAGGTTCAATTTATTCCTATTTTTCTGGACCAGCTAGACACACCAGAGTCACAGGACTTACTTTCTCTAAATTCCTAACATTAAGACATAATTCAGTGTTGAAGAGAAGGAAACAAAAGGGGGACCTCTGCCCTCTCCAAGCCTCCTCATCACTCTTCTTTATTGTCACCCGCTGCTGGGACCTCCACTACTACTGAAGTGGACAGAGATACACATAGTATCAGTGGAGGATACCTTTGCCCTCATGCTGAGTCAGGTATGTAGTGGAACATGCTCATACAGGCAAGAAGATAAGCAGTGCTTTCTCTTCATTCCCTTGTAAGGTGACAGTATGCACGTTGAGCTGGAATATGGAGACATTCTTGATTCTGGAAAACCATTAGGGGAGAAAGAAATGAAAGAGATGCACGAGGGAAAGCACAAGAACTGAAAAGAGGAAGAGGGGACTTACAATAGAAAAAAAGAAAAGCATGGATGCGATGTCTGATGCTGACGTGGGCTTCAACAGAACGACGTAGGGCCTGAGCGGGCCAGTACAGCTAAAATGAAAAGGGAAGGTGGCAGCATTTTCACAATGCTAGAAAAGAACAGTAGGTAGTCTGGAATAGCTGGAATGGAAACAGTTTGGGATAGCACAAGCAAGGCTATTTTGAGAGATTATTCTAAGTATGAAGTTGGGTTTCTGCAGTAAGACTGGAAAGAAAGGAATAGGGTAGAATATAAGGTAAGAAAGGCAAACAAAACAAAATGCTGGTGTCTATGTGTGGCGCGTAAAGAAGAAAGAAGTGGCAAGAACAATGCCATCATTCCAGGCGGTAGCAGAGTGGCGTTATTCATCGCGACAGCTCAGGAGTGGGGATGGCAGGGCTCCCGGAGGCGAGGAGTTCAGCATTCTCCATGCTGCAGACAAACTAAATGCCTGGGAAGGTGAAAGAACTGATTGTAGATGAGAAGGTGAAGGTCACAGGCAGAGGAGTCTGTTTGGAAGCCATCAGACGCAACGGAAATCAATGATGCAACTTGTTACACCGTAAAAATTCACAAAAGGGACCCCAGCAGAGACAAAAAGAAAATGATCTGCCATATGCACTGGCTGCATGCACTGCAGTGTTCTGTGTCGCTTAAGTAATGCTGCCACTATCCACTCTGGCCTCCTACAACTCAGTGACAAGTGACACACACGCTCATCAGATACACTGCCCATGAAAAAGCAAGAGCAGCGTCACCTGTAAAGCACAGCAAACCCTGTAGAAAGCGAGGGTAATGTTTCTACATGTCTCAACCCAGCTTTCCTTCACATACCACCATTAAGCATTTCCAGCATAATAATTGCCATTGCAAAGAGTAAAAACTTGGGGCCAGCCAGCTTTTCCCATAAGAAAACTGGTCATCTAGTTCAGACTGCTTTTCTCCCTGTCACATACCTATTAAATGCTCCCAGACTGTTTAATGTGATAAAAATGTCTAGACTGGGTTTTGCCTGAAAGCTTAAAGAAGAGAGTTCTTTGCCCTTGGCTAGCAAACCCCTTTGCTCCTTTCTTAGTAAGCACAATAATGTGCATGCTGTGCTTCTACAAACCACATTTTCTGCATACATACAATAAAACCACTTCTGGTATCTTTATAAATCTTCTGACATTTTTACAGATGAGCCCCGGGAAATTTGAAGAATATATACACAGTATATGCATATGATACCGTGCAGTGTTGTTTTGCAAGGAAAAATCTGGAGCTTATAATCAAAGTGTAGATGCTGTTGAGAAAAAGAGGATGACAGAGCATCTCTCAGCCCAGCAAACAACAAAACCAGAAAAATAACTGAAGAAGCTATGTTAAGCCTGATCGAGAGCAAAATGCTTTGCTGAAGGTAGAGTTCAGGCAAGAAATCCCAACAGGCACATTAGAAAAAGGTGTTACTACATGTGAATCAGTGTAGTCAATGCTTTTGGTCCCTAGTTGCCCTCAGTCTTTAGCAGCTGCTTATTTTTGTATAACAAAACTTCTGACATAATTGCAATCTCTCTAAACTTAGATGCAAGTACATAATTTATACTAAAAATATCTCTGGCAGTGAAATTACTCAGCTCAACTGTTACACACCCGTCAGCCCTTTCTTTTTAGGCTTTATAAATCCCCATCTGTGGAGCGGGTCATGGTCAAGGAACAGGTGCGTCTGATTCTCGTCAGCGCGTGCAACTTGCGTGTGGGAAATGAAGCTGCACAGTGTGGAAAAAGCTTGAGAGGAAACATTATCCCTCGATGCTACTTGCTGTAGCTGACTCCCATAGGAAATACAACTTGTCAAAAGAATTAATGGACAACCTGATGTGACAGAAATATCATTTTGGCACAGTCACAACTGGATTGCCAAATCATGTATCAAAGTCCCACTTCCCATCTTGCCGTCCCCTGTTTGTTCCCAGAGTAGTCTTAACATCCTGAGGATAAATTTTTTGTTTAAAATACTCTTCATCCTCATCCCGGACCCTAATTAACCTTCGTTCTCTGCGATCGGACCACAAAGTACACTGGCAGTCAGAGCTGAGTCTACGAAGAGACAACTGACTGCTCCACAGGAAAATGACTGAGGGCTTGGGAATATCTACGGGAAGGTTGTTTCAAAGGAAGCAAATAGCAGCTTTTCCACATTAAAAAAAAAAAAAAAGTGGGTAGAAAGATGTGTACAGCAAAGGTACTCACACACCACTGAGCACTTCTGGCTTCCACTCTTCTTAAGATACTATTTTTCCTGAGCAAGTCACAATGTTCCCCTCTGTTAAAAGCAAGAATCGGGTTTTTCAGCATCACCAGGGAAAGTGATCTTACTGGTTTTGAAGCACTTGGATAGTATATAACTATCCCATACAACAAACTGAGCATGGTGCTAACGTCCAAAACAAGACTTCTGTGAAGTAACTGCATATACAAGTTGAAAGCTTGGATCAGGAAGGTTGTGCATTAGTTTTGTTTGCTTGTTTCCTTAAAATAAATATTAATAGAGGATTTAGATCAATAAATGTTTCCTTTTGCCAGTACACTCTCCTGCAATCTTTCTTTCTGTACAGTTCCCATCCATGTCAGAAGGTGCTTGGCATAATCACGGCACTGCTGAATTAAATCTCTTCCTTGCCCCATATATGC
Source organism: Apaloderma vittatum (assembly GCF_000703405.1). Taxonomy (NCBI): domain Eukaryota; kingdom Metazoa; phylum Chordata; class Aves; order Trogoniformes; family Trogonidae; genus Apaloderma; species Apaloderma vittatum. The sequence goes on from NW_009698333.1 coordinate 108,427, forward strand.
GCCATGCCTTTGGGCATCTCACAGAGATGGCCCATATAGGGCAAAGGCAACCGGTCCAGCTGGAAAAGCCCCACGCCATCCCGAGTCACATAGAGTGGCCGACGTGGTTTTTATGCAGAAGCCTCCCTAGAGGCAGGCACCCAGGTCGTGCTTACTGAAATACCAGGTTGTGGGTGAGGGGGTTTTTTGGCTGGAAGACAAAAGCAGCGTAGGGAATAGGGAGGCTACTGCTTCTCCTGAACAGAAGTGGCTGGCACAGAAGCAGAAAGAAGAGATTTTATAGTTATAGCTTTCCCTCCCACAGTTGCATTTCTACTGTTTTCTCCAAAATCTCAATAGCAGAGGCTAGTTAAAGGTTAATCAATAAAACTGTCCACCACAATATGCAAACTAACATGCATCAAGATCTGTAAGAAAGCGTGAACTAACTGCATCCACCCCGGACTATCCTTAATTAACCACATTAAGGGCACAGACACCTATTAGCTTTGTAAACAGGCAAAGCAGTGGACACCACTGTCCTCAAGTTAATTGTTACCAGTTCATGCTGGAGACAGCCACTTATCAGAGGTAACCAGAGCAACCTATGTGCAGAAATACCAGGGAAAGGCAACACAGAGCCGCTTGTTCAGAGTGCCAGCAAAACACAAGCCCTTTTTGGGTGATCAGGGATGATAAAAGGAGTCAATTCAAGTCTCTCTCACTGAAAAGCGTGGTCCTAACCCTGCACTTCACTTTTAGAT
>NW_009698333.1:109205-133441 GCF_000703405.1 Apaloderma vittatum
AGTCCAGCCCTGCGTGGAGGTAGTCGAACGCTATTCACTTGTTATTTTCTGCTACCTTCGTGCACTTATTCTGGTCACACAGGAGCTGAGTCATGACCAGGACCGGCATAAAGGAAAGGCTGCCAGAAGCAAGAGCTCCAAATCTTTTGGTGGTGGCAAACTGCAACACTGGGCCAGCCAAGCCGGTCTCACACACACGACTGGGAAAGACCACTGATTTTGAAAACTGGTTGACTTTGAGTACACTTTCTCTCCGCATTGATTCTCTGCAGTCCATTTTGTCAGGACTGTCAGCCTGATCTACCAATTCTCAAACAAGTTTGCTATTTCTGTAAATTTTGCAAGACTGCAAACTCTGTTTGAAACTTACCAACTTACCTGTTTACAAAAGCATTAAAAAATTTGCTGTACTGTAAAAAAGCTCACAGCTACAGCTACCATAAGGGGCAGTTGAAACATATTTTCAAGACCTACTTTTAAAATTATTATTATTATTAATAATAATAAACACTGCATGAATACAAAAAAAACAGAGCAGAACTATTAAGTAGAACAAATATGGACAAGCTTTATTCTTTGTTTTTGAAGCTATGGTTAAAGAACCACCTGATTTTAAAGTTCAAGATGGCAACAGTGGAAAATCAGGTTGAATAGAAGATCATGCAAGTGCTAGACGTGATAAGCAGAGAAATTGCACTTTCTGTCAGAAATCCAAATTCACACGAAAGATAAGAAGGAATAAGTTACTCTGGCAAATCCATCACTGTGGCAGAACTATCAGATCTAGGAAACAAAGGCCACTCTTTTCAAGCTTCTGTGACGGACAGTACTCAGTTACAACTGTAAAAATCAGACTTCCTTTTATGTTCAAACTGGGTCCTGATAGGCACAAAGTAATGTGATTTATATCCAAACTTGTCTGTCTTAGAATGTGTGGTTTTGTTTTGGAGCAGAAGTATGAAACCACCATGTAAATCAGGCTGATATACCAGGATAAAAACTGCCACAAGACCCAAAGCTAACAAAAAGGCACAACTGTAAGTAAGAGTTCCAGCTACGTTACCTGAAGTCCTATGACTGCAGACTCTGGCATGTGCCACAAACTGAACCCAAGGAGTACAAAGTCTAATCAGCAATACCACAGCAAGGCCGCCCACTCTGTAATTATATCGGTGGCTGAAATTAAGACATGTCCCCAGAGATCTGCTTTAGACATGATGTGCCCTAAGACAAGTTTATTCAATGCTGTTTATAAAAATATTCTTGAACATAAGCTACATCTTTAAAATTTCAGTCAATTTTAAACAAGAAACCAATAAAACCCAAGGATTTTTTTCTTTTTTTTTTTTTTTTTCTCCTGCACTTAAGAGACAACCCTCTTTTCCTGAATCAAGAGTAGAGAGGTTTCTTGGAAAATGTGATGCTTCAATCCACCTTTTTGTTCACACACATTCCTGGCACAAATTATGTGATGTTTCCAACTGGAACTAGGTGGTCCCTCAGCAGTAACACCAGTGAAAGATCAGGCGTATCCAATCCACAAGCCGGTAACAGAAAAAGCAGCTCAGACTACAACAGCACCCGAAAGATTAATTCAAGTCTCCAGCGGGCACGTTATGCGGTGCAGCGTGACATGTAGACGAGCGAGTGAGCTCCGAGCTGGCAGGGTTCTGCCATGTGTCCTGGGGTGCTGGAAGCAACCTCACCATCCAGCTTGCTTCTCAGCCACGCAGAGCTCCACGCTACTACAGCTAGGCTGCTCCCAGCTCATTTAGCGTGTGCCCAGGGATCTCGGGGATTTCTACTCATTGTGGGATGTCTGGCAAATAAACCTTCAGCTGCAACACTCTAGTGCAAAGGCTGCTTTCCTTATAGTCACTCAAAACAGGCTGGCTGAAAGCCTTAAAATACCACAAAGCAATCTTTGAAGCAATCAGGAATTATTTTAGACTGCAGTAATATTCTCAAAGTGACTTCAGCATCGCTTGCCTTTGTTCTGAGTAACAGTCTGCAGTTACTGAAACCTCCATGAATTAATCTGTGCTGCTGTAATACTCATTTTCACATGCACAAACAGTACCTGCTCCTATGTAACACATCAAGATGGTGAAAGCACAGCTCTCTGTTAGATTTCTGTCTTCCAACTGAGCCTCTCCAAGCAGGTGTACTACAAGGTAAGATTACTTCAGCAAAGCATGGGTGAAATCCAGACCCCAGGTTTGCCCTCTAGCCTTTAAAATTGCAACTTTACTTCAATAAAATCATTGTTTAAAGACTGAGTTGAAAATGTAACTCAGGAAAGTTGAACTGAAAAAATAAATTCAACTGAAAAAGTATGCATTTTTTTCCCCACCGACTCCAACTTGTGTTCAGCTTAGATACCACTTTTTAGGAAGGACCTGAGAGAACCCCTAAGTTTCAGTATAAGTAACCTACTTGCTACATTCAAGTGATCCATCTCAAAAAAACTTGCATATACTATGCTGACACATACTTAATCAGTTTCTCAACATTAAAATTTATGTACATGGCAGGAGGAATTAATGATTATCTTAAATTAAAAAAAAAGGACCTTTTTGTATTTTTACCTTAGCTTTCAGCATATTGTATATATTGCACACTTCTTTAAAAGTCAAAGGAAGATGAAGAGGTAAAAGGGAAAAATTCCTCTTTAAATCTCTTCAAGATTTAAAACTAAAAATTCTAGAACAGTAATAAACTTGACTACATACAGCAGTGTTCATTAGATGGTTGGAGAGCTCCTCTGAAAAAACAGACCCCTCTCACAGACAAGAAAAAGGCTACAAATGGCAGAAAACAGATATGATCTAAGAGAATAATTTTATTTATCGTCCACCAGATGTGCAATGGTATTAATTTTATATACCAGAGGGCCTATTTACACCAGGACACCTAGTTTGACATTGCAAAAAAAAAGTTCAGCACCTGTGCATACCAGCTGGCAGAAGTCTGTTCATTCAGATGCATACAGCTACTTGATCTACTGGTTTGAAAACCATGGACTACACCTCCACAGAAGCATGAGGATATAATAATAATACTAATGATAATAATAATACTAATGATAATAATAATAATAGTAGTAGTAGTAGTAAATAGCCAGAATCACCTCCAAGACTCAGCTAACCTACGCTCTTCTGTAAATTCCAGTGCATCATTACTTGCACTACTACGGCTTCAGTACCCTTGCAAATCTGGTCCAAGTATTGTGTGAAGTCAAAAGCCCATCAAAGCAGAGGTGGGTCACTAAAAGTCTCGTTCTCCTGAAGGTACTGTGGACGCTGTCGTTTTTTTCCTGAGGTCAAACTTCTACTTAGTCATCCCAGTCTGAACATCACAAACGCTTCCTACTAAGTCCATCATTTCTGACTTGTTCATAAGGACTGGTTTCTGGATGTCACACACTGCCACAGTACGTACCAATTCTAGGACAGCCTGGAAGCTCTTTCCAAGTATAAAGCAGACATTCTTCATTCTTGTCATCACAGGAGTTATCCCGATCTATTCTGACAACTACTCCCACTGAAATATCTAACAGATCTCCACTAACCACCAAGTTAAAGAGGCAATAAGCCCTCTGCTTCATAGCTAGCAAAACTGTAATCTTTAATAGTTGAGCCCAAGTAAAATTCACAATGTCATCCTGTTGCGTCTGCAATATTTTCATGTTAATTTGCAGGTTTCTCATTTATTCTTATTCCATGCTTTGAACACGTTTGGATCCAAAACCATTCTCCTGAGATACATTCCAAATATTCAACATCTAAGTGCTGCAGAGGAATCTGTAATTTTTAGTAAGACTTAGATTTTTGCTTAGCTTTGTAATCCCTGTATACTGAATCACCTTTAATGGATACTCTCACTGTGAGTGCTTTACCAGAACACTCATGAAAATATGGCTTCAGTCATACTAAAAGCAGCAAGTCTCCTACTCCTTCCTTTAACATAGGGGGAACAACACAAATAGATTGGGCAGATTTAAAAGGACAGATGAAAACTGCTATAAAGATGTCATCAAGGATAGAAGCATATCACGGTGAGTGTCAGCTGCAAAAGACATGACTAGTAGTGAATCAAAATTATGAAGAATAAACACCAGTCTCGCTTTAATCTGTGGTTGTGTTTTGTCCAGCAGAAATTCTTACTGTCTTCTACATGCTTGGAAAACTTAACAAGAACAGCTTCTGTTACCACAGAAGATCTTAGCTTTTGGGTAGCTGTACTTCAAGTTATTTCTCTCTATAAAACGAGTAAGCTTTATAAATTCCACATTTAATGACTAAAACGCCCAAAGTAACCAGGAAGATTTAATCTTCTGACATGTTGCCAGCCACATTCAAAATGGCCTGTGTCTTAACAGCAGGTTTTAAATTTTTTTATATATATACATATGCATACATAAATACATATATAAAAATTGTATTCAATGCATAGAGACTGTCTCAAGATACTTCATTATTTTGTTACTTAACCATAATAAAATTATTGTGCAAAATTTTATCATTTCTGAAGGAGTCCTTGTACTAGGGGAGACTGAGAAAAGTCACTTACTTCATTATCCACCTCCCGGCAGGGCCAAACCCGTTCCATTTTGACAGACATGACTAAATTTCACATAAACACCTTCAGCGCTCCAAAGGCAACAAGCTCCACAGGCAACATCTTCAAATGCTTCACAACCCTTTGCCTTGGAAAAGTTTTTCTTAGTTTCTATAATCCTTCTTCCCTTCTTAGCCTAGACACCATGGTACATAGATTTTTCCCTTTTCTCTTGGGTTAACTGTTGGTTTTAAAAATTCGAGAAATGTCTACAACAAAGTTTTCTAATGATCATTTTCTGATACTGTAATCTCTCTAAAAGTTATTCAACTAAAAAAACAATCTAATGTTAAGCATGACTAATAAGTCATCCTTAAGTGCTGACAGCACGCTCATTCCACACAGTGTTTAGGACAGGCAGCTTCATCTGCCTCATAGCCTGGCTGTCATGTTATGGAAAAAACAATATCACAACTTAAAGGCAATAACATCAATAATTAAAAAAACCCCAAATCAACAAAGATAACTCACCCAAACAGATGGACACTTGAAAGCAGACAGTGCCTCATAATTCTTCTCAGTACTGACAGTAAGATACTGTAGTGAATTTTCGTATTTGTGCTTTTGTTGTAGAGTGCCAGCATCTTAACAGAGCTTAGCATCCAAAACCAAATGATTTTTTAGAGCCTCAGACAGCCCAGACCTTCACTGGGTGACAAGCAAGCTGGCAATCAGAAAGGCACATGCTGGAAATGCGCTTCCATACTGCTCACAGAAGCACAGGTATTTGTTACGTGTCTGGTGCAAGTTATGAAGGCTGCCTACAAGAGCTCCAGATGGCCGATGGAAGAGAAAAAAATTTCCATGGGAAATTTAGTCATGCATCTGCAGGAGAGACCTGCAGATGCCACTGGCACTGCCCCGAAGTATCACAGCTAGCCGGCCATGCCTGGCAACCTGCAACCTACCTCAGAGCACAGAGAGAGGTACCAAAACTGGACACAGTTTGTACAAGCTTGCAATGATGTCTGCTGCACCATATAACACACAGGATCATAGAATCCTAGACTGGCCTAGGCTGGAAGGGACCTTAGAGATCATCTAGTCCAACCTCCCTGTCATGGGCAGGGACGCCTCTCAACTAGATCAGGCTACTCAAGGCTCCGTCCAACTTGGCCTTGAACACCTCCAGGGAGGGGGCAGCCACAACATCTCTGGGCAATTTATTCCAAAGTCTTGCCGCCCTCGTACTGAAGAATTTCTTCCTAAGGTCCAATCTAAATCTGTTCTCCTTCAACTTAAACCCATTTCCCCTTGTCCTGTCAGTGGACACTCTTGTAAAAAGTCCCTCCCCAGCCTTCCTGTAGGTTCCCTTCAGGTACTGGAAGGCAGCTATTAGGTCCCCCCAAAGTCTTCTCTTTTCCAGACTGAACAACCCCAGCTCCTGCAGCCTGTCCTCATAGCAGAGCTGCTCCAGCCCCTGGGTCATCTTTGTGGCCTCCTCTGAACATGCTCCAACAGATCCACAGAGGTCTGCAGTAGCATAATACAAAGACCACCAACTTTGGTGCAGAGCAAGCAATCACCACTTGCTCTCCCATGCACTACGTTTGCAACAAGTGGCAGCAATGGACATCAGTAAGGGAAGCATAAAGCTAATTTCCAATTCATTGGTACAGATTTGCACCTAATGGCCACTGAGGAAATGAACAGTTATGAGGTAAGGCTTAAGGAAGGGAAACCTTCCATCTAAGAGCTATTTCTGAATAGACACACTGCTGCTGGTTGGTGCTGCCCTTCACATGAATCATGCTGTAGATGTGTAAGAGCCTGGCAAGAGGCAACAAACACAGCTGCTTAGTGAATATTTACTGCTACTCAGTAGGTATCGTCCCTTAGCAATCTCCAAGCACACTATTCAAGTGTTATAAACGTCCAAAGAAAAAAGCAGCACTGGGCAAAGATAAGCTGATATCAGTTTTTCTAACTGATGACTAGATGCAATAAAAAAAATCCAACTGGCAATCTAAATATGAAGACTTTATTGTTTCTAGGCTAAACAATTGCAGTTCATTCAGTTTTTCCTCTATTTTCCTACTCTAAGTCACAGCACTTCTCTCTTTTCAGCTCTCTGTCCAGGGACCACGCGTCCTTTGACATACTGGGACCAACACGGCACACTCCACCACATCCTTCTTACAATTTTATTACCCTAATCAATTAGGAAGCACATAAATTCCAGTACTTATTATTCATTCAGAAGTTATAAAGAGGACTACAGAAATAAAAAAAAATCCAAACCAAAACAACGATGACAACAAAAGACTATTAGCTTTAGTAGTGGACTTGCATTAAGTCCTGTCTCAATTTCTTGAAGACACCTAGAGAAGCTATGCTCCCCTTCAGGTTCTTTGAAAACCCAGCAGTAAATACTAATTTAAGAATTCTGGCAAGTTCACTGTATACAAAATGATTTCTTTTTTTTCCCTGAAACACAAGTGGTAATTCAAAATACTGATGTGCAGTATGACCTGTAATCAGGAATTCGGATGTGCAGGCTCTGTCTGAAACGACAAAACACACACGCTGTAATAGCGAAGATACCAGGACATGCTGGATGAGGGAGCAGCAGTGATCTTGAAAGGCCAATGTCCCAGTTTATGCAACTTGGCTAGGAATATTTTGCTTAAAGAATAAGCCATAACAAGTTAGAAAGAAAACTCGTAGTTTTGCTACATAGTTCCTAGTTTAGGCGATTTTGAAACATTTTTCTTTTTTATACGTAGTCTAGCTGATTTGGAATTAATTATTATAAAAATAAGGATGTCCAAAAAAATAGGAACACAGGTCTTTATAGACTACAAAATACACCTTATTTTAGCCTGGTGCCAGACTGCTGGTTTTAGCCACTTAAAACAGAAAACAAACTAGGGACCAAAGCACTTTGCCAAACAATCTTTACTATCGTGTTTGGGTCACTGAAATAAGTATAGTACTTGCATGAGATTTATTACCCAAAATTTTCAATCCAGCTTCAGCTTTGATTAAAAACATGCAAGGAATTAAGGAAGAATGAGAACACGTGAGCTTTTGGAGATTGATCTACGTGTAGTTCCATCTAAACAAAGATGTGATTGGCAAGGTCCAAATACAGCATCAATACTATGATCTACAAGGGGTTAACTACATGTTAGAGCTAGTTTCAGTCAGCAACTGCTCTGTGCCTTGGAAGGGGAACATTCTGCTTGTGCTGGGATTTATGAGATCGACGATGTTGAAACAAATTCAAATGGAACTTTAATCCATGATTTTTGAAAAAGACAAAGAGAACCTTTACCAAGCAAAGGAACACATACAATACAGTGATCTTTTGAACTTCCAATACGTACTTTTTTCCCTATGTTTACCATCTTATAGGAAGAGAACAAGATTGTTTACCTATTAAACATAATGAAAACAAAATCAATTTTCTCAATATGAAATTGTGATATCTCTGGTCATTGAAACACTGCAGTAAGATGACAGACAGGCAACCAACAACATATAATTAGTTGATCTACAACTTCCTCTTGATTGCCAAGGCTTATCATAAATAATATGTAAACACTCCTCCTTCCTGCCGGAGGCTTACGGCATGCTTTTGTTTCTCTTTTTTCTTTTTTTCTTTTAAATGGTACGTAGACATCTAAAGAATGCAGCTACCGTTAAAGGAATCTTCAGCAACATCAGCATGCCTCAATGAATAGAACTAAACAGCTAATACTTGCCAGTCCTTATGCCTATATTTAGATTTCCATGGCACTTGCAGTCAAATTAATGAGTTAACACATATTGAGAGTGTTTCTAGGATTCAGACACAACTAGTGAGGAGAAACAGAAGCTTGACTAAACTCTTTCTCCTGTTTGCTTAAATCTGGCCACATCCTAAAAACTTTTTGTCATTTGAATAATTTACACTCAGACAGTCAAAACGTTCCTGTACCCTACATATAAACTCTTGCATAGAAGTGAACTGGGAAATCAAAGTACACTACAGCAGCATGTACTTTAGAGTAAACACAACACAAAACTGAAAATCACAATGGAAGACAAATCACACTCATTTAGCAATGTAACCCAAACTCTATATAGTCTTTTTTTAAAAGAATATGAATTGGCAAAAATTAAGATTCACATGATCATTTCACCTCAATTTAATTAGTTGCCCAAGAGAATACCACATGCATAGCCAGTGCCAGCCATACGCCCCGGTTCACAGCTGAAACACTTATGTAAGATCATCCCTCTACTTCTGTGCGAGAAGAGGAAAGCCCGCATTGCAGACGGTAAAATTATATGATGCAGAGGAGGTGACAAATCTAAGTTTACCAACTCTTGAGTTACGCTGAATGGTTTTTAACTTGAACTCCTTTTGGAACCCTGCCAAGGATCTAGTATCGAGGGATACTTTAGAGCAACATATTCTGCATGCAAAAGTGCCAAGAGAATATGTTAGAGAAATTAAATCGTTCTGTATCACTATTCAGCACTCATGGAAGCCTGAGCAGAGGTTGGTAATTAGCTGATTTGCATGGACTCCGTGCAGAACAGTATTTAAAAGAATTCCAGCAGTATAATCTTTAAGGGGCAAGACAGTCTGGCCTGACTGGCTAGCTAGCTTGCATATCTTGTCATCCCTCCGTCTGAGGCAAGACAAGCCATTTTTAGCTGTACAAAGATGGGTGGGTAGATTTCTGAAAACAGCTACATCTGCAGTTTTACAGTTAAATATGTATTTTCCTCACAAAAAGTCTAATCAGACTCCCATTTGAGTGGATTGCAAAAGCTGGATCAAGAGAAGCAATGAATCCAACCCTCATTCCAATTTCCCTGTAGGCAACAGGCGTTGTTCTGGGGTTCACAGAATCACAGAATCACAGAATGTTAGGGGTTGGAAGGGACCTCTGAAGATCATCTAGTCCAACCTTCATCCCACCATACCTAACCACTACACCATAGCCTCAAGTGCTAGATCTTTTTTAAACACCTCCAGGGTTGGTGACTCCACCACCTCCCTGGGCAGCCTGTTCCAGTGCCTCACCACTCGTTCAGTAAAGAACTTCCCCCGAATATCCAATCTAAACTTACCCTGACGCAACTTGAGGCCATTTCCTCTTGTCCTGTCATTAGTAATTAGAGAGAAGAGACCAGCACCAGCCTCACTACAGCCTCCTTTTAGGTAGTTGTAGAGGGCAATAAGGTCTCCTCTCAGCCTCCTCTTCTCCAGACTAAACAAACCCAGTTCCCTCAGCCGCTCTTCATAGGGGCATGTTTTCCAGACCTCTCACAAGCCTTGTTGCCCTTCTCTGCACCCGCTCCAGCACCTCAATGTCCTTCTTATACTGTGGTGACCAAAACCGGACACAGTACTCGAGGTGAGGTCTCACAAGTGCCGAGTACAGGGGCATGATCACCTCCCATCATCCAACTACCTATCCAACTACCCATCATCCCATTCATCCAACTACCTTTGTGATTGTGACCAGGAAAAGTATCAGGGCAGTCAAAGGTGAACTCGGGAGAAGAACTGCTCTAGGTACTATGGAGCAGCATACAAGCTCTGTGGAAGCTGTGACAGCCTTTGGAATCACCACAGACTTCTCTAATTACTACAGAACACTAATCCCTAGCAGAATAATTCAGTATTGTCAGGTACATCACACCGCCTATTCATGACAACCTCATTTTCAGGGACTATTTACATTCCAAGAGCAAACAGCATCTCTGGCAGAGGCCGATGCTGACCTGGGCCTCAGCAGCAGGGTTTCTGGCTTGCAGCGCTGGCGACCTGGCCTCACATCAAATTAGAGGTCTGCTAAAATCCGACACTCATTTCTCCATCACTCCTCAACACAAGCCTCCCAGATAGTGTTTTTAAGTACAAAGCATTGGGTATTGTTAGGTTAGGTAGGTATTGTGTTGATCCATCTCAGAACAGATCTGCCCCCCAGAAGTTTTGCATTCAGAAGGCGAGTGCATTTTAACATCCTTCCTCTCCTCTCCTCACTACTACCAACACTTTGCTCGACTTTGTTAACTTAACCACCAACTGGAAAAGAAGTGACCTTGTAACCCAAGGAAGCTCTTACAGCTTATTTGCTGCTTTGGTATTTTCTTGTAAAAGAAATGGGAGGTTGATGTCAAAGCATTTCTTCAGTCAATTTTCTTTGAGAATGAGTACTTTGGAGTCATTTCGTACAGCTGGCAAGTTATATCTCTACAGATTTCCGGAAGGTTCAGGTGGGGTTTTATTTTGAAATACAATTACCTTTCTTATATATGATGTTTTACCTTCCCAAGCTCCAATTCTCCAACTTTAGATCATCTCCTTCTGAGGTTTGCAAAGGTAAAATTGTAAGTCAAGCACGAGACCTTAGCTACAAAAAAAAAATTATTTTACATCGAGAAGGAGAACTGCATATACCTCTGTTTTTATACTACTAAGGACCTGCACATGACTCTTCAATCACTGTGGTATATTACCTGCCTATAAACTGATCAATTCTGTATATGCAACAAGCATTTGAGAAGTAATACTCCTTCAGATGATACAGCTTCATAACCCACTTATAAAACACCAGCCTGAAAGCCGTTTTCAAAGTTACACAAACATTACATCTGATCTACTATGCACATATCTATTCTGGAATCTTGACAACAAGGAACTAACTTTTAATGCTTCCATAACATTTGCAAGTTGGAAAAAAAGAAAAAAGTGATCTGCGTCAACAGGATCCTCCTCTTCATGGAAATTAAGTGCCAAAAATAAATATGGAATTCCCTCATGTGGCCGTGCTGTTTTCTTCGCTGTTTTCCCATAGACTTCAAAAAAAAAAAAAAGGGAAGCTTGCACAGGGATTATAAACAAATAAAAAAAAATCATATTGCAGAAGGAAAAAAAAAAAGCTATCTATTTCTACCAGTTTTTAAGGTTTGAAACTATCTGCATGAGGTATACCCAGATAAAGCTACTACAGCACTTTAGGTGAGATGAAGTTTACAGATATTACTCTGTAACTTCAACTGAGACTGGCTGAAAATAAAACAAACAAGTCAAAACAAGGCAGAAGCTGTATTTTTAGGACTGAAATAGAAATAGCAAAGTTGAAGCTAAATGCAGGCTCTGTGTGAGCTTTTTTTGCTCTTGATCTGCTGATCTTTCTGACAACACTTGCAGCCACATTTCACAGTCCCTCAGATGAAGAAGGGAATTCTCTAGAGCAACACTAACAGAGGCACAGAATAATGTACTGGCTTAACTGCTGGGATTCTTCTATGATAAATCACAATTCCAACTTGACAGAAGCTAATTTTCACTAATTCCCTTTCATTCACTTATTATTAAGCATCGCTTAGGTACAGCAGCTCTCTCCTGCTATTCCCAAGCTCCGTAGGTAAAGCACCCCGGTGCCCTCTCTGCACCTTCCACACACATCCCTGAAACATCTTCCTCTTCTGCTTGCCCTCTCCTCTGTTCAGACATTCCCCGGTTCTTCACAGACTCCCTCTTTTGCTTAGTGAGTTCCTCTGCTGTTATTCAAACCATTTTGTCTCCTTCCCAAAACCTCATATCTATCTCATTTCTTCTTCTTCTTTTCATTTAGCATCATGTTTTGTTCACACTTTCTCTCCTTTCTCCACATACAAGTCCTTCAGATTCCAAGTCCACCATTTACTTCAATTTCTGTCCGCCCACAGGTTTAAAAAACTCAAGAACAGACACATCAGGGTTTTTAATGCTACCACATCAAAACACAAATCAAACCATATTTAATTAAAAAAAGTAAAAAACTTTTTTTGTTTTGCTATTCCTTGTAACACAGACAATATGAAAGACTGATCCTAGAATCAGAAACTCCTGCAGCAAACAGTATTACGATGCCACGGCAAAGTCGTTTAAAAAACCTCAACAGTACCAGCTATCAACTTACGTGGCCCTGTTCTAAAATGATGGGATGGCTGAGGAGCATGGGAAAAACGTTTGCATGTTGGCTGCACCTGCAGAACTCTGCATGCAGACATTTCTGCTGAGGGCAAACAAGTAGTCAGCCACGCAGCTATTTGCAGAGTGTGCACTTACAAACATCCACTCATCTATTAATGCTGGACTCGAAGGGCACAACATTCATGCCCCTGAAGTGGAAAAACTGAGATTCTGAGCCCCATAACTGCAGACTGCTCATGAATGATATCCAACACTAGAAGTCCCAGCTTTCATGGCTATACAATTAAAGTCCCTCCTTATTCTAGCCAACCAAGGTCTGACACGGCTACAGCTCAAGGCAGACTGTCTGATGTTCCTTTTCAGTTTGTGCTTTACACATCTGCCTCTCCAGCATCAGTTTTGTGGGGTTACTGTACAGTACCTGCAAAAGGCTCTGCCCCTGCCATAGCCACTGGCACGGTGGGGAAAGAGATGACAGGTCAGAAAGTAAGGAGGCAGAAGCAGACATCTTACTGTTCTTTTTTACAGCAAAATATCAAAAAACCATCAGTATTAAAGATGCTATGCTCCGCTGCAAGCTCAGTGCTCAGTGATTCCTATCTCTGTACTTGTCAGGCCGTTACTTTATATTTGGTTAAGTAAAGTTTGCATTTGATCCAGTAAACTCAGCACACCAAAACATTGCCAAACATGGTATGTTAGTAACAGAACCGAGTCAAAACTCCTTGTTAGAAGGGAGAAATTTAGATAGATGGGAGGATACTTGCCTATAAAGCGTCAATTATGCAACCATCTGCATGACTCAGTGGATGTGAAGAATTATCCTCCTGAAGCAATGTGCTTAAAAACATACTGAATAATATCCTTTCTCCATGATTTGTCCCTACTCTGCACTTCCTCCATCCATTTAACAAACACAAAGGTGCTTCAACACTGTTGTGGATTACAGAACATTTCATTAAAACTTCATCTCTCACAGGAAATAAGAACAAAACTGCAGCCTGCAGCTGTTTCACCCTAGGCTTCATTTCCTGTGCCGAGGTAATTCCTGCTATCCAAGTAAGAAACTTGCTAATCCCAGACTTGCAAAAGGACTGTATTGCTTCATAGGGCATAATCCCATAACAGATTTTCCCCTTTTTAATCAAGTAATACACAGTAGCTCCAGCCATTCAGGTAATGGTCAGACCCTTATAACTGCATTACTGTAAAACAGTCATAGAGCATATGTTCATATTACACATACAGGGACAGATTTTCAAAATAGCTCAATATTTACAGCTTCAGAAGATTTTTCCATTCCTTTATAGGCCCATGAGTGAAATGCATGAATTTTCAAGTGCTCAGCACCCAGTAAGAACAAACAGTCCTGTTCATACCACTTGTACAGCAATTGACTATTTCTCGGAGGACATTATCAAAAGTTGTTCCAGCTTTGTTCTTTTCAACAGCATTGCTGCCTAATGGCACCAAACATTTCCTGCAAAATAAAGATAGGCTTACTTAGCTTTTCAAAATAATCAATTTGAAAAACTGGGGCAGAGAACATGTGGAATGTATTAACTTGTCCTGATTTCCAGAAGGAACTGACAGTTGGTTTGTACGAGAGTAGGCCATTCTCTCACCGTGTAAGCTTTGCATTTCAGGAATTTAGAAACTGGCCTGAGGGAAAAAAAAATAATTCCTTTCTTGCTGAACTCATACATAAAAAGATCTGAGCTCAGAGGTTTTTTGCCACTTTGATTTCTAAAAAATAAATTCTCTAAAACATAAGTACTTTTGATAATATGTACAAGTCACAAAAGCAATTTACATAGTTTCGTGCTTCCCTCTACATAAAAGTTGTTTCTGTTACAATTCCAGTTAAGAAATAAGAGCCAAGTATGGTGACTGAAGCACAGAAGATGCTCCAGAAAAGACTCTTCTCTGTTTAATGATCTTCTCAGAAAAACAGGCAAAGGAGAGAGCAGACTGTTCACCATCATCAGTTACTCTATTCTTCAGTACACATGCACGTCTGCACAAGTACCTTTCTACAGGCTGTTACAAAAGCAACAAATGGCTTAGTAATAAATCTGAATTCAAGCATAAAATCTTAAGACTTTATTTCTCCATTTTTCTTGTTTTGAACAAGTCTTTCCCCCTTCATTTTTGGTTCAAAACTGAAAAACTAGCCAAATTTATGTACTGCTTCTTGACTTTTATTTTGGTAAACTTCACATAAATCCCTGAAATAATTCACAGCAAAATCACAGTCGTGGAACTAAAAAAACCCTAGGTAAAAACAGGGAACCAGCATTGCTTGTAGAGCCTGCTTCCCATTCAGGAATCACTAAAAAGCTACAAAATTTCAGTGGGACTGAGGCACCCTGAGATCTCCTAATCCTTCCTTGCAGAAACTCCAGGCAAAACCGCTACACCTTCACTACCAATTCTAACACATTGAGTTCCCTGGCCAGTAATCTCTCCACATTGGAGTGGCGTTTTAATCTTTATAAAACTGCACGCAATGGTAACAGTTTTCAAATTCTTAAGGGCAAAATTTTAGCTTTAAATTATGCCTCTGTTAAAATTTTACATCTTCTTACTTTGACACTTCCCGTCTACTACACCTACTATTCTTTGTGGCAGCTCCTGCATTTCAGAAAACTAATTTTGCTGCCTTGCAAATATACTCACAGGGAACTCTGGGCATCACCCTTAAGGCAATTCAGCACGGACAGAAAATGCTAGAGAGTTTAATAAGGCAGTATGAGAACACACAACGCATAAAAGAGAACAGCAATCAAAGCTAAAACAGATGGTATATGCGATGGTACTGAAATCACCTCTGATAGCTCTGAGGTAAACTGCAAGAAAACCACCACACTGCAAAAGCGTTACTTCGCCTCTCGTTCAGCACAAATCAAAAGCAAATTGCAATCCACCGAGAAAATAGGCTTCACTATTCTACAGGTTTACAAAAATGCAGCGACTTCACTTCTGCACTATAACATTACAGCCTTGGTTGCTAGCAAACTGCCCTCAGATGTTGCTCCTCTGACATCATTAATCTCCATGGAAACTTTAGAATGACTCTTGGCCTGAAATAGGTTCTGTCATCCCAGATCAACTCAAAAGTAGTCCAGCAAAAGATCCTGTATCTCATTTTTTGACTGTACACTTTTACCAGTGAGCACAGCTGAAGAATTACAATTTCTGGGACTGCTGTGAAATAGAGCTTTCATTCCTAAAAATCAGAACATACATAAGGTGAACTATTTTTCCAGTGGAGGCTAAGATACAGAGAATCAAAGATTACCTACTTCTTAGAGTCAGGTATACCTGCACTGAATGTTAGAAGATGATTAAAGCCACGAGATAAGGCTCCGACGAATCTGTTATATCTCTGCACAGCTTTGTCCTCTAAAGGTATTGATTAAAATTTACTTTTTGGGGTCATACAGGAAATGCCCATTTTAAGCGCAGTGCAAGCAGAGGAGTTGTGTTGGTCTGTCTGTCTTCTTCTCCTTATCAACACAGCCACCCCATGACCTATGTCCCCAGCACAGGGTGAAGGCAGTTGCTCAGGGATGTTTTACCAAGCAAACAGGCCCTCTGTAAACAAGTTTTGTGCCGAGTTAAACTGACAAATTGAGGCAGAGATATACTAGACATCAGGAAAGCTCTCTTCTTGGCAAGAAGCCACATACACAGATTGTTTCTATAAAGAAAGTATACTGCCTAGGTATACACAAATGTGTATGTTATACATATATAGATGTATAGTTGTGCATTTTTGTAGTTCAAAATTGACAGTAATTTGTAAAAAGGAGATTGCAGACTTGCATAGTTGCAAGTGTCACGTTGCATTAAAACTTGCTTTAATGTAATTCAGTAATTGTTATGAATTTCCAGGGATAATAACAGTAAATTGGTATACAATTTATTTTGAGACACATGCATGACAAAAAGACAAATAAAAGACAGATAGGCCAAAAGAAAACAATGGGAAGAAATAAAATAGTATATAAGGATTTGTAGTTATTTCATTCATTCTCAGCAGTCCTCCATTTAGAGTCGCAAGTACTCAGACATTTCCAGGAAAAAAGCCTATCTTACTTCCTTAGTTCTGACCTTCCCAGTTTTAATTATTACAAGTCATTCCCTGAGCAGTTTCCTTCTGTTCTGGGTAGAAAATTTCCTTCATAGTTTATTTGTCCACTTTCAAACCCAATGAAATCCTAGGGCTCTCTGTATGGCTGGAGTATTTTTTTTAGATACTGTGGTAATACAGTAAAGCAGAAATATCTCAAAGCAAGGTTGTCAATAACTCCAGTAGTAAGTATACTGGTAACATCCAAGGCACACTGTCAAGTCTGGGGGGGTTTGTCTGATTCCTTGTTTTAGCTCAGCAGCACATAGACATGCACTACGCAGACCTGGATGAACTCGGTAGACGACTTACTCATCAACAAGTGTGTTGAATTTACAAGTTCATTTGTTAACGAGTAAGTTGTGAAGTGAAACACTAGAGAACCACAGCGTCTGTGCAGAGAAGTCCACATCAATTCATAAGGGGATGTAAGCACATCCCTGAATAGCAGCTTTGCTGTATTTTATAGGAAACCAATCTGAGAGATCACAGGCCTTGACTCTTATGTCCTTGAACAACAGGGTATAATCTTTGCTAGCTCTGAACAAGCCTCAGTTAACCATCAACAAGCCCTCTTGCATGCTTCATAACTGTTGGGTGCTTTGCACATCTAGCTTTTTTTGCACATCTAGCTTTTTATGAGGCAAAGGGAGAATTGGATGTATGCACCTGATGAGTAAGATGCTGTACTGGGACCTTCAGCCAGTAACTGAGGTGTTCAAAACTACACACTCTCTCATTTTGTCCCTTCTCCAACTAGCTAGCAGAAATAACAAGGCAGCTGCATGATGGCATCCTTTTTACTGAGGTGCTGAGGAAAGAGGAGTGAATTCATCAAAGCCTAAAGACTGAATGACCCCAGTTTATAAGGATGTATCTTTAGGGTACAGCAGGCTCTCACCATTTTTTCACTGTGGAGGAACCAAATCCACTTCCCTGTCTTTGTGCTCACTGCTGATTACAGGGAGTCAAAAGGATGACAACAAACAGAGCTTGCCTAATGCGAGACCAGAGGAAAGCGAACGCTAGAGAACATCTTTTGCTCCCTCTGGGAGTTCCGAGTAGTTTGGTGTATGCTGTGCCTTACGCTTGCTAACAATATAGTGTCAGGTGTCCAGTTTTGATTTTTGCCTCGAAGTGAGGCAAGAGAACACTGGATTTTAACTCATCAAAGGATTTTACCACCAATGGTGGCTACGAGGGGATACTTTGGGGAACAGGCCTGATCAGACCCAGGATGTAACTGCACTTTTCTCAGAATATTCTTCTGCAGTTTGGTGCTCAGAAACTTTGAGCCATAAGCAGGTTTTTTTGTGTTAAATGGATTCCTTGGTGAATTTTCCTTTCACGAGTTTGTATAATCACCTTACCAAATTCCTAAGAACAAGCTCTAAATAACATGAAGCCAAGCAAGCAGATATATAATCAAATCTGCTAACTCTGACTCAGATTCCACCCTCGGAAGCCAGGCGTGGACATCCAAGGAGAGACAGCAGTGGGACTGCTGCCTACGCCTGTCTTTGTATCTTTTCCTCCAGGCCTACCTTCATTTTTTATGATGGCCTCGAAGTATGGAACCACAGTGCAACATGAGAATACAAAACCTTTCAACCAGAAGAGTGACTCAGTAGATTAGAACTAGAGCAATAAATTGCCGCTTGTGGTTTTTTACCCCCAAATTCTCCAAGTTTGGCCCACCTTCCTTTTCTCTGCCTCCTACCGCTGAGAGTAAGAGGTTATGAAGCCTTAATAACCTTGCTGCTAGTATGAAGGAGAAATTGCTTGGTTCCTTTTCCCACAGAGGCTTTTATGAAACATTCAGAGTTCACCAGCTCAGCAAACAGAATACAAAACACTGCCTGCAGCAGAGAACATCAAGCCATGACATACTCGAAACACAGGAAGAAAGGGCAAGTAATTTTTTTCGTAGCAACTGATGTTATATTTCACAAAGGAGGTGCTCAAGTTTTTCTAACAAACAGCATGTCCCAGTTGCTTTTGTTACTCGTCTTCACCACAATAAAATGTCTTATTCTGGTCTTACAGCAATTATCTGTAACAAACAGAAGCAGCAGGGAGAAATGAAAAGAAAAAAAAAATCACAAAAGACAACAGAACATCCAACTATTTATAAAAGAAATTGAGGACTAAAGGAAGTAACATCTGTCAGAAGGGCGACATATGTATCCTTGCTAGGCAAAAGCTCTGGCTGTAGCAGCAGCCTGACATTGCTAGGCAACTCACACTGAAGCACCAAGGGTGCATCAAAACAAAGAGTCTGTTAAGTGCTATGAAGGCACTATGTCATTTTACTATACAAGAAACACCAACACAACAGCAGCTGAAATGTTTTAAACAGACTATATTTTTTAGAAATTGCTTACTCAATATGAGCTCTCACTCCCAGTATTTCCAGTAAGCTGCTGTCCTAAACAGATCTCATCCACTGTGCAATCTTGTGTGCTTAACTAAAATAAAGCTCTCTAATATCTGTTATTTCAAGGATTTCATGTGCGGGTTTTTAATTCAGGATTGCTGCAAAAAAAACCTATTTAACCCCAGGAAAGTTCAAACGGGCTTCCAAGCTACACATAAAATATTCAAAGCCAGCAAGGCCATCATAGGGCTTAATTACACAGAGAACACAGTTGATTAAGATGAGCCTATGGGTCACATAATCTCATTAGAGGGTCAGCACTGGACGCTGATGTTGTTTTGGTTTTATATAAATACTTGTCTATACTTCTTAAAGAGTAGTTTAATTTAAAAGTAAGTGCAAACGTAACCTAGTCAATTCTAGTATTTTGCAGTTTAAGTAATTGCAGATACTTTTTCATTTACAATACATGCACACAGTCACATACGTATTCATACACACCAAGCAACTACTGCAGCTCACTTGCAATACAAACATCTTCTGAAGGCCACGACAGCCTGGATATTGTTGCTCTACCATAGCCAAGTACTTCATTATCCACTTGATTTCTGAGCAGCATGTATTCTCTTTGGCCCCAGATGAATGCCAAAGAAAAAGATTTCTGTTGCTGTTTGTGAGTTGTCATCCTTTGGGAATACAAGACCCAACCCATGATTTTTCAAGTTTGTTAAGCTCTGCCTAGCACTAGCTGTATTTCCAGGAAAATGGTAACATTTTTCAACTGCTCTAATCGCTGATTTAAGTTTAACAGTAACAAGCAGCTTCAGTTTAGGCATTATCAGTGACACTTGAATCATGTGCAATGGCAAAGGGGAAACCAAAATAAAGCAATACTCTGAGAATATGAGATGAGAGAATGTCAGATTGTTTGTTCCAGAGCAGAATCTCTTTACTTAGTGAAAAAGGTAATTCCAGGTAACGCCTGGACCAGGCGGTACCCCCTTTTCCCTTGCTGCTGGGTATGTGTAGACTTTTCTGCATAGTACTGATGGCAGAGAAAAAGAACAAAACATTCTCCACTGCCCACTATGAGATGCACTTGGGTGCTTTGGAGCCCCTGGTGACACTGGCCCAGCAGAGGAGAGCATTTAAGCAGACTGGCCACACCATAGTGACTGTTACACATTTACCACTGAACCACATCCTAATTTCTCTAGGATTTAACAGATTCATGAGACCATAGCAATGGACTCATAACACAGACAGGCATTAAGGAGCAAGACACTGAGGTGCACCACAAGGAATTGTCTGGAGGACTAGACACTCTCCTTTGGGCCTGAAATCTTCAATTTTCTAGATGAAAAAAAAAGTACTTCTAAAACGCAGGCCACTGAGCCAATATTTCTTACTAGTCTGCAGGCTTTGCAGCTCAGCAGTTTCACGGGTTCCCAGTGTTGCGTGACACTCATCCATGGCAATCGAGTTCAAAATCCAATCATGATGATATCTTCCATTTTAGCAAGAGCAAGAACTAACATTTGGCTGATCTTCCTTTTAGCTTGGTTTTGTCGTGACAACTACCGAGGTTAGTACGAACCAAAACAAGAGGAAGGCAAGTGTAAAACTTCTGTTAAAGTTCTGTTAATCTGCAGTTTGGGAGTGCTTCTGGAATCCTAACAGCTGCCTAAGCAGCCCTGCTCTACAGAAGTGTGTTTCTGCCCCCTACTTAATGAGGTTCCTTTTCACAAGCTGGTCTTCTACATGTCACGACCCCTGATTACTCTCTCACCAACTGGGCAGGCTGTCATTGTGAAAATAATGCTACTAACAGCTATTTCAAAATTTACCAGTTATCAGTTTTCCAGTGGCAGCAATCCACATCCCACATGCTACAGTTGCTCTCCAGCGTTCCCCAAGCTGCATCCTCAGTTAATAAAGGTGTTTCTTTGGGGACTTGGCTATCTTAAGCCAGGTCACAATGACTTCAGTGGCACCATCAACTCCCTCACCTTCCTTCCACCATTAGTGAGTTGCTTGTGTGTCTGTACTACACATGCTGCTCCAGCAGTGACTACACTATAGTTAAAAAAAAAGAGTGTTTTCCTTTGTTCTTCAAGGACAAAACTGGCTTCTGATGAGGTTCACAATCTGACATCTCCACAGAAACCTGCAAAAGATGGTGGCAGGCTGAAATTTTAAAATACTGTAAGCCAATACTGCTGTGAAACATGTAAGACCTAGAAATTATGTGCCAAATAACAGCCTCTTTGTCCTGTCATAATCAGTTTCATTTTACTAATTACCAGATAATGTATGTGAAGCCAAGTCATATACCTCTACATATACACACATAATTGACAGAGTTACATAATAGTGGGCTAACAGTTTAAATTGATACATTGAGAGAAGGAGAGAATCCATTAACACTTCATCGACAAGTTCTACTAAACTCTGGTTTCAGTATCGAGCAAGTAACTTACAAAGCAGTTCTGGACTGGATGGATAAACAGTGGTCTAATTAGACTGATGTGCTGGGAAACTCTTCCTTCTGTGAAGCAATAAAACAAGATCATCAGTATAAAACCTCGTGTTATCTGCTTGATCTCACTATTTGCAAAAAACACCCCTCCCACAAAAGTCCACAAAGTACAGTATCAAGATGAACAATCCAGAACAGGATTTAGTTACATCACTGTCAAATCTTTTCATGGGAAACATTTTGCTGTTTAACCTCGCATAGAAAAAGACAAGTCACGGCTGGTAGTGTTGGAAGCTCTGGATGAAGCATGCCATTCCCCACTGCTCCATGCCAGGAGAGTTTTTAACATTCATAAAGCATCCTGAATGATTAATAATCATCACAAAGGAGCAGCTGAACAGTGCTGTCACATTTATAACTTCCCAAAATAAACGCTAGCTGATTTTAATTGTTTCAGTTTCATGTCTTCCATAGAAGAGCAACGTAAAGTTGGGAAGATTTCACTTCAGAATGAGCAACAGACAAGCTCCAGCAACACAGGACTAGAGTATGAGTATTACAAAATATGAGGACAATGATCCTCCTGCGCATCCATTCCTAAGGTTTCTAAGTATCCTGTCCGCTACGTGGCCAGGTTTCATCCACAATGTATTGCAAATAAAACTTTCGGCAAGGGCATCATTTCTATTTCCACACCACCTCAGAGCTGCAGTGACCGGCCATATGCTGTTTAGTCTGGTATTGTAGCAAAAAAGAACCAAAGCTGTTCTGGGGTCCCAAACAGTTCATAGGAAAAGTTGCCAGTGATAGGCCATAGTTTAACTGGAGGGGCCTTGGAAGTAACGAGATAATCCTTTCGACACAAGACTCTTAAAACAGTGGTTTGTTTATAGAAAAAAAAAAAAAAGTCTTTATATGGAGAACTCAGGAAGGATAACGAGGCAGTTTGTCAGATCTTATGGTGATATCTTTTGCTGCAAGAGGCCACAAAAATCAGAGCATAAAGGTCTTGAGAATGGAAAAATTGAACAACGAAGGCTCAGGTCCTGGACTGATCAGGGGTGAGAGCACGTTTCTTATTATCAAGAGAAACAAAGCTGAGGTGAAGGCCACTGGGAATTCATGGTGAAAAGCCCTGAAAGTACAAAAGGTCAGTTGATGTTTGATGCACAAGAATCCAGGAGAGGGAGAAGCAAACAGGGCAATGACACCATTAAAGAAGCAGTCTAAAAACTATGGCATCATTTCAAATCGATGAAGTAAGACTGAATTTATTAAGGCAAGTTTGTTACAGTAATGTGACACAGTAAGAATCTGGGAAAACTATTAGATGTGTTCACAGATAAGAATCTTTTTCCACCAGATACTAAGCATCTGATCCCCTCATGTGCCAGTCTTCAGTCTATGACCCAAAGAGATCCAAGTAACATCTAAAATTGCCAGTCATGGAAGTGTCAAGGTGCTGCTCACAGCACTTAAAAGGGGAGAGAGGGAAGTAGCAGAGGAATCTGGGAGAGACCAAGGAGGACAAAGGAGGCACCAAACAGCAAAGGCAAAACCAGCTTTTAGTTGAGTATGTGGCTTTAGGAGAAAACTGAAGACGAAGAGGGAGGCTGAATATAACCAAGTGCACCAACAGTAGATGGAGCTGTGAGATAAGAGAAAAAACTAACCTTTAAGGGGACTAGTTAAAATAGCAATTCTGAAAATGAAGGCATAAAACCCTACCTTCATGTTAAGTCACAAAGCACAATCCACAAGAGCTGAGTTTGATATGAGTATGACAGCCCTACCATGTTAGCAGAAGGAGCTGAAATGACCCGTCACTTCGTTTTCCTGCCCTTAGATAAGCAAACATTGCCCACGCTTAATGCAGGTTAAATCCCAGTCAGACTGCTGACAGCCAAGTGCCAAGATCAGCCAAGAACCAGGCAAACACAAACTCGACCGATTTAACAACCATATTGAGGGGTCATTCACATTCTTCGTGCTTTGCAGTCTACGCTACATGATAATACCATCTGAAATTCTTCACAGGCAAGAATTTTGTACTCTTTTCTGAGCACTCTTAAAAATAAAGGAATTATTTATGAGAAGTCTGTTGATGTCTGGAAAGGAGTAACCAATACTTTGAGATAAGGGCTAATGAATACCAACGATCTACAAAAAGAGACAGCAGAGACAACTGGTATATATTCTATCACCATAAGGAAAGTCTATAAATGGACATCATCATTAGAGTCACATCATGTCTCTATCTCATATCCAGATTCAAAACAAAGTTAGAGGACTCTAATCTACGAGTTTTACTCAAAACTCTTCTAAAAACAGATAAAACACAAACCTTGGTCCTGCATAAAACGGATTCCTGAATTAGGCAACATACAGCAAGCCTGTCAAGCTTAACGACAAATGAAGTTGTTAGGGATCTAACAATCATTCCTAGGATAGATTTTTACATTCAATTCTCCCATGAGCAAGTTCATTCTTATATGAAACCAAGGCACAAAAATGGAATTATTTCTCGCCTTGTTTACTGAAGATCCCAGTAATACTCCTGTAAGAAGCAACAAAAGGGAAATTATATATAAACTTAAATCCCGACTTCCATGAGGAAATCTCACCCCGCTCCTCAACTTTACAAGTAACCTTCAGTCAGCCTTTTTGAAGGAAAGAATTGCAAAAAACACAGAATCACACA
>NW_009698333.1:133482-135762 GCF_000703405.1 Apaloderma vittatum
CCCCTGCCAGAGCAGGATCACCTACAGTAGATCGCACAGGAACACATCCAGGTGGGTTTTGAATGTCTCCAGAGAAGGAGACTCCACAACCCCCCTGGGCAGCCTGTGCCAGGGCTCTGTCACTCTCACAGTGAAAAAGTTTTTTCTAATATTTTTGTGGAATCTCCTATGTTACAGCTTGAACCCATTGCCCCTTGTCCTGTCATTGGGCGCCACTGAAAAGAGCCTGGCTCCGTCCTCCTGACACTCTCCCTTGACGTATTTATAAACATTTATGAGGTCACGCCTCAGCCTCCTCTTCCCCAAGCTAAAGAGCCCCAGTTCCTTCAGCCTTTCCTCATCAGGGAGATGTTCCACTCCCTTCAGCATCTTTGTGGCTGTGCTGGACTCTCTCCAGCAGTTCCCTGTCTCTCTTGAGCTGAGAGGCCCAGAACTGGACACAAGATTCCAGATGTGGCCTCACCAGGGCAGAGTAGAGGGGCAGGAGGACCTCTCTCAACAATCATTACCACAAATCTCTTCGGAGCACAGAACACACAAAGGATCACTTGGTATTATCAGAGCTATTCTTCAGAGACCTTGAAAAGAGCTTGTGTCCAAAAGTTCATTTGCTGGTCTCATCAGTTAGTCTCATAAAACCAAAATATCATCTGCTCCTACAAATCTTACTTCTCTCAAGGTAAAAAAAGAGACAAATATTTCATACATGAGCATCTAATTGACAATATTTACTAACAATTCACAAGAGGTGGCACTGGGGCCTGACTATATCACATGCTGCTAATTGCAGTCTGGGGCCTACTTAAACAAGCTATCAAATGGACTGTCAAATGGGAATTACGTGCATAACTACAGGATAATAAATTGAAGTATATGATTAATTTTATCAACAATAACAGACTGGAAGTATTGGGTACGTTTATGTTTTTAATTACATAAAAGGGCACATAATCACACAGCTGGCCTGCTGTACATCAAACAATCCATTTCTCTTATATTTGTGAAGCTGAGCTTTAAATCATGTTGTGTAATTTACAAATCACCATACTGAAACCTGCTGATTATACTATGCATGCCACTACTCCACTAAGAATTTCCATACCCAGTGGAAACCACAGAACCGTTCTCTGGCCCTTTAGGCTACTGACATTATTTACTACTTCATAGTAATGTAAAGCTAGATGTAAATTACAACATGCTAGAGTTGATTAAGCCCTCTGTTATTTAAAACACTTTTACATGTTAGCTTTTTCCAAGCACCACGGCAAAGGAACAAACAGCACTTACAATGTAGCTCAACATATAAAAGAAAACTGCCACTGCCAGACACTGTCCTCACTGCTACCAGCATAGAGGCTGAATAACAGAGGGAACTGGAGAGGACAGAATCCAGCCTCACTTGAACCGAGGCACAGATTGCTGCTCAGCTACCAACCGCACTGACAGACACCAAATAAACCTCTTTTCACCACTGTCGTAACAGCAACAACAGATACATGCAGGCCCTTGCTTCACTTCTGCTTATCTACCTCTAACCTAAAGCTGAAGCCATGAAAAAAAAAATAAATCCCTGATGAGCAATTGCACTGCTGCTGCTGAGATGTCCTGCCTCCCACTGCAAAGCCGCTGCATCTCTCTCTATATTCCCTGAACCTCGCTCCTCAAACTTGATCAATAAACACACAACAAAGGGCTTAGAAACCCAGCTGACAACTTATTCAAATGTGAATGGCACTGCTAGTATATGACCAGGAAAAGTAACGCAAAAGGGAGGGAATAACAAATATTTTCCTATTTGTTTCTAAAAACTCAAACATTCAATTGCTCTAAGAGAACACAATAAAAAATAATGGAGCAATGTTTAGACCTAACAACTGCCAAAGCCAACAACATAAAATCTTTCTGGTCCCCAGTGCAGCTAGTCAGCTGTACAGTATGCTAAAAGTTAAAGTATTTTATTGTTGCTGAAGCAAAAAATTTGTTACTGGAAGCACTGCGGTAGAATTCCAGGCAGAGCAGTATTTTCTGCCATAATGCAAGGACTGCTAAACCATTTGGAAGATTAAGAACTGGTCAGCATTAACAACACTGCTGGGTGGGGATAGAGGAAGGAGGGAGAGGGAAGAGCAGGACTGTTTTCTTTCCTTGAAGCAGAGTGGTCTTGATATATTTTACTACCACAAAGTATTTCTAGCCAGATCCTGTTGATCAAATCTGCCTAATTTTCATAGCCATGTTCTTCAAGAAATGCCTAAAAGCCCTGCTGCAAGCAAGTAGGGA
>NW_009698333.1:135793-144713 GCF_000703405.1 Apaloderma vittatum
GCATTTGTACATCCAAGTTTAAAACACCTGCATTAGGCAGAAGTGAGGTTACCCTGAAGGTCGTCCAAAACCTATACATGAATTATACAAGAAACACAGGAATTCCACAAGGAACATTGGCACTTACTTTAGGGAGGCTGCTTCACCTGGTGCAACCTAAGCTGACCACTACAATTTCCCAGTAGCAAAAACACTATAAGTTTCCCATCACCTTTTGTGCATAACTACATAAATTGGCAGGTTGCTGCTATCCCACTCACACGGCTGTGCCTGTGCGGCTTTTTACAAGATTCTAAAGTTATGTTAAAAGTTAAAAAAACAACAACCATACCCTACCTCTTTCTTATTATCTTTTATACTCAGTTCACTGATGAAGGCCAAGGTTTGGACTGACAAACAGATACCTAAGGACAGCTGAGTGAATAGTTAAATTACAGCTGAGGAAGGAGAAAAGGCAAATGGAGCTGGGACAGGGAACTGCTAAAAAAGCTTTATAGCCAGGACAACAGAACACGGACCTACACCCCCACATTTCTATTTCATGCAGGTTCAGACAGATACATCTTTTTCTTCAGCAATGTCTTATGTGTGCTTTAATTGCAACATGCTAGCAGCAGTTGGCATTTTACAAAATGCTGGAACTAGGGATTAATGTTTTAAAGGATTCAAAGGCTGTGATTTCAAGCTGCTTTACAAACAGATGTGGGGCAGAAAGACTATTCGAAATTATGGGATTTTAAGAATCCATGCAACGTGCCACATCTAAAGCAACACATGAAAAAATAAGAACTACAAACTCTTTACTATTTGCTGGACTTTGCACTTGCTACTTCTCTGTTAACTCAGGCATGTTTCTGTCAGTTCTGGTGTACATATGCATTGCAACCAATGACTTCACCATTACATTCCTAGGACACTGATGCCAATGAATTATAGCAGAGGTTCTACAACTGGGTTAAAGGAATTTACTTTTAAAGGATACAGAGAAACGGCTCCTTCCTGAATAGAGGAAAAGCTCTGGTTTTACCTTAGTCTCCCATCACACTGATATCAGGTGTAGCCTCAGGGTATAAGCTGTACCCAGCCTTCTCACCTGAATACCAAGCACGTGTATGTACTGCAAGTTCCAGCAAAGTCACTTGCCCAGATGTCTGCTATCAGTATTATCTGAGCAAAGCCAGTTTGAAGATCACTGTTTCACTGAAGAAATTTAAATTGCATAAGCTCCTGGCAGTTTGAGACACATCTTTCTCCCACAGCTGCCTTCTGGCAGAGACTGGCACAACACCGACCTGGCTGGCCCAGGGCCACATCCCTCCACTCCACATTAGAGCCCTGGATTCTAGGGTTGTTCTGTATATGGTTTTAGCACAAAAATCCCTCGCATCCTTCTTTGCAAAGATTCAAGTTTTAAATCTATATGCCTGCTCAAAGTATGCAGCAACATGTTTGTTCTGTAGCCTTAAGTCTTAGAGCTCAGGGGAACTCCTTTTGTCTTGAAATTCTAAGAATTACACATCACTCTCCTTTCCTAGAGCATTGTACTCTAGCTTTTATATTATTGTCTCTATTATTTAGAACATGTTAAATGTAAAATAAGGAAGATGTCCAAAGCCACAAGACCATTCCAAGGAAAATATCAACACATATGGATATTCCAATTGCGAAGATTTGCAGAACGGTCAAGCATAAGCCTGCAGTTGCCACAGAGATTAAACAAGAACCTCTGGTAAGACAGGCTGTGGCAGGAGAGTTAAAAATAAGAGAATACTTTGATCACGGCAGTAACTGCCACATTCAGCTTGATGAAACACACTGTTGGTTACTAGAGGCATCACCAGTGCCTCAGGAGTGGTACAAAACTCGCACCACACAGCAGCCGCACTGAAATCTTTGCACTAAATGATCCTTGAATTTTGGTACTTAGGACTTTAGGTACTTCTGCACACTCAGAAGGTGCCAGTGCAGCAGGGTTCAAGAGACATCCTTTCCAGAGCGCCAGGCAAAGAGAAGTGGCAAAGCAGTGAAACGGGGAAATCTTGCAAATGAAAATACACACATAGAATAGAAAGAATTGTTAGTCTGCAACCAGTGAAAATAAAACAACGGGAAAAAATTGTTTGCACTTGCTGATGGATCTGGGTGCTCCAAGTAGCACAATTCTGTGAAGGATCACAAAGAAAAAAAATTAAGCATAAGTACCATGTGATTCTTAAGGATTAAACCTGTAAACAGAAAAAGATGATCCAGTTTGGCTGCAAAATAATTTATGAAGTTTTTTGGATAGTGGCAGTTTGGTGGTATAAAAAGGTTGTGACAACATAGTAAAGTCACAGCAAAATAATACAATCTCAGAGAGCAGCATATTTTACATTTAACGTTTTAGGATATTTTATTTCCTTTTTCTTCATAACTCAGAATAAAGCAGATTTTCTCCTACATATCCTTCTTTCACTGCTGATTTGAATGAAAAGAAAGAAAACAGTGACCCTCATTATAAGTTGCTTGGAGCATAATAAAGTATTTTAGAGAGATGTAAGCGTCCATTCTTGGCTCATGTTGTTGGAAATACAGAATCTATCATGAGTTGTATATATACACGAGTTAATGTTATTTCTTATTTTGCTACAGAAATAAAAGAAGACTTTCTTATAGGAGAAACATGGAAAGAAACGTTATTCCTTGTTTTGTGAAAAATGAAGAAGAGTACTTATTTTATTTGTCCCATGGAATACAATCTTCAAATTTTCTATTTACGATTTGCTTTTAGTTTGTGTTGAAGTGATTAAATGACTATGTTAATTTCCCACTTATCACTTACACTGACCAGATATGAGTTATTTTTGACATAAAACATTTCGACAATGGACTGCCTTTAACCTTCAGTTTTAGGTCCACTTCCATATTTACGTAACGCTATTTATTCCTTTCTAGGTACTGGCTGTAGAGTTCGGTGACAAAAGCCATTTTTCTGAAAAAAATCCAAGGAAACGTGCATATTCAGTTAACATTTAAAAGCTTGAATAGAAACTTTTATCAGAACACTGCTTTTGTTCTCATTAGCATTTGCATTTTACAAATTACGGCCATTTTTCAGTACATGACAGCATCTCTGTAATCACGTGTTCAAAAAATCAACTGTTCTGAATGATCTGAACCATGAACTAGTTTCCAAAGCATTGCCACAATGTGGTCTCATCCTGATTTTCATTCCCCAGTAGCACCCAACTAATGTTTCATGGTAAGGCCGTACACCAATTTCCCATTTTTATTTTCAATTTAAGTCAGCTATTACAAGACGCAACTCTAACAACACAGTACTCACGGATCTCAATGCTTTCTGCTGTGTTTTCCATTTTAAAAAGCACTCCTTTTGGAACTTACACATGACAAATGAGCTTTGAATATTTTCACATCATTTGAATGATAATGATTTCAGCACTGGAAGCTTCTTATCCAAGTACAAGTTCATGAAAATGCATAAATATACAGGATCTACATTGGTAGAATGATTCTATTTAGAACTGATTAAAAACATATATAGACCTTTAATATACATGACTGGAAAAAATAAGTTACATTTAAGAATGTTAAGCTAAACATTTCCAGTATCAACAATAAAAAATAAACTATGATGACATTTCCAGATTGATGTATTTAGAGATATGAGTAGATTATAATACTAAAGAAAGAAGTATAACTTATAATGGAAATATGTAAACTTGAAGAGAGCCAAACATACACCTTCATCCAAGTGGCTGGACTAGATGATGTAAACAGTTGAAATTTGCATTTCATTTAATATGACAGTTTTGGCAAAGATTTTAATTCTAAGTTCATTATTAAAATGATGAAGTATCATTCTCTAGCAAATTTCAATGTATGAAATAAAGCTTACTCAAGCTTTACGCTAACCTTATTTCATTTCGTAATGTTTACCAGTAATATGCCACAAAAAAAAAAAATCATGGTTCATTGCTCTTCACTACTGTTTCCCATGAAGTTTTATATAAAAGAAAACATCATAAAAACACTACTGCAGTTGGCATGTAAGATTATCCAACACAACATATTAAAAAGGTAGATTGTCAAGTACTTCTGTCACCTTATTTAAAAAAAAATCAGTTTATACTAAAATTATGAGAAGGCACTGAACAGTCATCATAACAAAGCCTGATATAATAATTTTAAGTAGGACTTCCAGAAAGACTACTTGGAAGTTGTATAAAGTTGCACTCCAATACAGTAAGGTCTTGACCTTTTAATTTTGTAATATAAAAATAGTACACCTAAACCCCCAAATTTTTCTACCAAAAAAGAAAAAAGAAACAAGTCAATCCATTCTATGAGAAAACTGACTAAAAGCAAGATCTAGAATCATAGGAGTGGTTCCTGTACAGAAGAAGATGCAAGATTTCTTTAGGAGCTCCAGAAAAGCAAACAAGCAAAGCCAAGAGTGATAAAAGACAAAAAGTTCGAATGAGCTAAAAGACAAGAGTAAAACTATATTTTTTCTCCCCGTATGTTTTTTTTAATATTTCTATATCTATATGTTTATATACTTTTCGAAGTAAATTTGCCATAATTTTGATGAGAGAAATTCTCCACTAGAAGCTGAAGTAACATTTTCGGGGGTTTACTTATAAACATCCAGGCAATCATCTGCACAGTCACTATAGAATTTCCTTGCAACCTAAATCTACAAATAAATTCTTTCCATAAGAAAGATGTCTGTCTTTAAGCATTCTTAGAATTCCCCATGATCATTACTGAACAGAGGGACTATTCACTGTAATCTTATCAGTTACTCCCACATATTATATGTAATTCCAAAGTCTGCTTCAGTGCAGGCAGGTGGAATGCAAGTGATTTCATCTGGCCTGCATTTGGCCCTTACAGACCTGATTACAAAGCTGTATGGAATGAGCGTAGAGAAAACATGAAATAATTTACAACACAGTTACTTTTTGGCTTAAGAAGATCACAAATGAAGCCACCTCGGATTTCTCAAGTCAACCAAAAATCTCTCTTTTCTTTGCCATACATTAAGTATACAGAAAGAAACCAACGAAATAATACTCGTCACTGTTCAAAGAAGAGAGCTGTAAAACCACAGCTGAGCTGGACAACTACAACCAGCTTTTTAGAACCACTCTGTGAGCTTCCAGTAGCCGTGCTAAAACTGTCCGCTCTAACTCTCAACCCTCGTTCATGCTCTCCTTTCCCCTAGACTCCACACGACACCAAAACAGTAATAACTGCATTCCTGGATTTTGCAGGCTACAGTTTCTTCCAAAGATAATATGTTTTGAAGAATTTAGGTTATGAATCAGACAAGTATGATTTTGAAAGCAATGTGAATTCTGTCTCTGACTTAGGAAGAGCTAGGATTTCTTCCAAAGAATGTGGCCATATGCCATTTAACATTATAGTGTAAACTGTGATGTGAAACACAGCGACTGCTAAAAGAAACAGAAAACTGTCTAGCAACTTCCTGATTCACCATTTTCCAAGATTTGTCTGCTAAAAACTCAAGCTCCTTTTCTCCCCAGTGTCTACAAAAGATCTTATTAAAAAAAAAAAAAAAATCAAAATAGAAGGTGTAAAAGCCTAACAAGTTGTTTCGCCAAGAACAGGAACATTGCTAAGTATACATTTTTACCAGTGCTGTAGCTGACTCGTTTCACGTTATCAAAATGATTGACTTGATTGAGACTGGAAATAGGAGTGACAGGAGATTATAAAATAAATGGGATTCTTGACACATTAAGGACAGAACTTCTTGGCTCAAAGCATCTGATCATGAATAAATTGACCCACACGCAAAGAAGCAGTGAGCATGACTCTTTCTAGCTCGTGGCTGGCAAGACGAAAGATGCGTTTAAAGTGTTTTAAAAAAGAAGGAAACAGAATTACCTGCAGAACTGTCCTTAACATTTATGCAGACGTATGTGCAATGTTTCATAACTCTTCCGTAGGTATTTGATTCATTCTGTTTATTTTAAGGGGACTATATTACTCATGCAATTCTGTAGGTTAAGTTAAAATAGATAAATGATACTTCATTACATTTTACCAGACTAACAGTCTCTAAAGTGTTTTATCACATTTTTTTTCAGTAGGGAAGAATAAAAATTGACAGTAAACAGCCTCTTAAATCCTTTCATATCTCAAATTGCTAACTTCTCTATACTGCAATAGGCACATGTCCGTGGCAAAGAAAGCCAACAGCTGCTCTGCCAAAAAGTCAGAATCAGTTCTGTGCACAATCAATTAAAAAGAAAATACGAGCTGTTATCTGACATGTAAGGTATCATCCAATTGCAGGCTAGAATTAACATGGTGCTTTATATGAATCACTGTGTACTAATCTAGTTTTGTCTATCTTTGTGTATCATCTTATTTGCAGTTCTATAAAACAAAACTGAATAAACAAATGGGTGATAATTGATTAATCCAACTCAACTGGTACATATTCTATCTCATTTCTTTTTCAAAAGGAAAATGTCTTATGTGTGTCCCAGCTATGCTCACCATAACACAACAGTAATGTATCCAGGCAGCCTCTGAGTCAATGAACATTTGCTTTTTATCAATTTGCAGTCCACCGCTGTTCCCTGCCAGCAGCTCCGTGCCATCCATTCATATCACCTGCCTCCTCACGCAATCAACAGCCTTCCCTCCCATCTATCAAATTTCTTTGACTTTATGCCACTAAGAGACTACAAATCAACACTTCTCCCTTAATTAGAAGGGCTGTTAATTTTGGAAGATACCATTGACTTCAAATTTGATGCATTTGAAATAAAACAGTAACGTTGCCTTCATTAGAGCTTCAATTTATCAGACTGCTGGCTCATTTTTGATTTTATAATGGTATTTTTCAATGTCTTATGCTTTTCTGCTTGCTGTTGTGTGAGTGAAAGATAATGCCACTCTCAGCCAGCCCATAAATGTTCAGCAGTTAAATCAGGCAAATAAATAACAAAAATATAACCAGGGAAGTGACCAAGCGTACACCTTCACACAGTGGCACTGCTCATGAAGGATGTGCTACAGGTCCTAATTGACTGAACACGTAAAGAAAACATTAAAACTAACATTAACTGTCAAATTAAAAATCTTCTGTATTTTACTGGGAGGGTTTTTTCCGCTATCTTTCAATTACAGTACACTAACAATGGTCCAGAAGTGCCAGAAACAGACTTGTAACCTTTAATACACCTCATTCTGAAGGATACAAAAAGCCTGTGACAAGAAAAGTACTGGAAAAGTTAAAATATGTACTTGGAAAAGTATTCCTGTCTTGTTTCTATTTCTCAAACGTTATAGTTCTTTCCACTCAGTGAGGCCTAACCTACACTGCAAGGTTGATTTATCTTAGCTCTATCAGTTTTGCATTATTAAAATACAAAGCATATATCCTCTTGTAGGGTAGATAAAGCAATTTTTTACTAAGATGACTGCTTTCACCCTTGGGCTTGTTCACTTACATCAGCCACTAAAACAAATAAAAATGTTACAATATTAACTAGCAAAATCATAATCAATACAATTTAAATTCAGGTAAGAGTTGAATTATATTAATCTAAACCTACCAGGAATTAGATATATACAAATTTTCCTATCCAAGCAACTGGATAGTATCACTGATTATCCAAATTTATTCTTAAATAAGTTGGCTCATTTGCTTACCCCAGTGCTCTTCTCGATCTAACCATCCCTTTATACAACAACTTTTCTGTGAAAAACAAACAGCATAAGAACAAGCCTGAAAACGCGTCGGTGTTATCTGCCAACCTTTCACCCTGGGTACAGCTATCACTG
Source organism: Apaloderma vittatum (assembly GCF_000703405.1). Lineage (NCBI taxonomy): Eukaryota > Metazoa > Chordata > Aves > Trogoniformes > Trogonidae > Apaloderma > Apaloderma vittatum. The sequence continues at coordinate 143,621 of NW_009698333.1, forward strand.
CTGCTGGAGGTGGCCTTGCTGTCGGCGCAGACACGCTCAGCCGGCGCTCAGCTCGCCGCTACCAGGGGGCACGATGCTGCGGGGAGCTGCCTCTCGGCGTGGGCACCCAGATGCAGGCACTTCTCCAGGGATGCCGACATCTCTCTCGGCGCTGCTGCATCGCTGCTGGCACTCACCCAAGCAAGGCAGATGGCAGCCAGTTCAAGTGTAACCTGGGTGGGTGCCACGCACACACCACTCGCTGCAGGACAGACACAGCATAACTGCAGGAAGAACTTAACTCTTCCAACACTCTTCTATCAGTCCTTCTCCCTGGGAGAAACCAATTCTTTCTTTTAAAGACTCAATTATCTCATCCTGTACTGCAGGGCACAACACAAAATCATTCTGCCAACATGACTTGTAGAAAGCACGGAGGAAAGGGAAGAAACAAAGAAGGGAAATTAATTACACTTTGCCTCCCCAAAGTGAGGCACTTTGGCCCACGCACACAGCTTCAACTCACACACTGAAGTACCTTGTGCTCTTTTACCAAGCAACCCTACCAGTTGGTCCAGTGCCTGTTACTGCTTTGGCTGCCCTCAGAAACAGAGGGCAATGACTATCCATCATGTTTGCCACTTGGCACACAGCAAACCTGTGACACCATGTGTTACCACACTGCATTCTATTGCACTAGCCCGCTTCCCTCCATATCTCTCTATTGATTTTCAAGCAAGACAACAGCACTTTAACAAGGCACAGTTTCTGCATTAAAGGCAGGCTAAGCAGGGCCCACAGTCTGCAAGCAAAGTGCTAAATTCAGGACTGAGATCCTGTACTTCAAGTACTCCGTGATAAATCACAGCATAATGCAAATAAACGCTTTTATCTGCAATATCACACCATCATCATCATCCGATAACACTAGATCTTCACTGCCTGTTCCTTCACAACACCACCTAAGCTAGAAACCAATCATCTGGTGCTGTCTCTGCAGTTATTTCCCATTTTGTCAAGCCAAAAAACCCCATAAACCAAAAAACAACAACAAAAACACAGCCAAAATGGCAGAGATTAGTTATTTGCTGTCCTGGGTTTAGCTAAAACCCAG
>NW_009698334.1:0-506 GCF_000703405.1 Apaloderma vittatum
TGTACCGCGCGCATTTGCAGCTGTCCTAGAGCAAAAAGGAGGACAGTGGCTGTCACCGAGCCAGAAGCTGAAATACCAGGCTCTCTTCTGAAGCAGAACGGAGAGTGACTGCAATCCCGAATCCAGCGACTACCCTAACCGCCGGCCTTGAGCTAACTCAGGGACTGCTTGCAAGCGATGGAGCAGGTGTACTCCAGCGGAGCTGACCTGAAAGATCTGCCCGTGGAAGAGGCGGACTGGGACCTGTTTGGGGATGGAAAAAGAGGACAAATTCGAGTTTGCATTCCTGAAAAATAAAGGTCCGGATGCCCAAGTTCTTACGTTACAGACGGAAGCAGGAGGTACCAACGGAAGTCAAAAACACCCCAACGCTTCTGCTTTGGGCCTCAGAAACACCAGACTTTTCCGAACTACTGCGACCAAAAGGGGTAATGATAGATACCTTTTCAGGCTGGCCAGAGGCTTTTCCCCGTGGCAGCGATAACGTAAGAGAGGTATCAAAAGCA
>NW_009698335.1:0-5772 GCF_000703405.1 Apaloderma vittatum
TTGGCACAGAGAGCCCCCGAAGGGTGCCGGGCCAAATGCCACCACCCTTGCTTGGATTCTCAAAGTGGCCTCAGGTGGGAGCAAGAGGTTTCTGGGGAGCTTAGATGGGGTTTGCTCCTGAGGTGGAAACTGAGGGGGGGGAGCAAAGGCAGGAGAAATCTGGGGACTTTGCCATTGTTTTGGGGAGGGAGGGTGGGAGAGGCCAGGGTGATGCCCATCCTTGGGGGACACGATGCTGTGCCCAGCAGCCTCTTCCTCAAATGCTGCACTTGGAGGACACATGACCATGTCTTTAGGGAGCAGGACTCTTGCTAGTCTTGCACTTAGCTTGCCAGACTTGCTTGGGAGGTGATGGTACCTGGGGATATCTCTGGAGCTCAACAGCCCCTTTTCCTGTGCTTGAGCTAAGCCATGAGCCCATGGCAGTGATTTGGCCTCCTTGTGTCTCTCCAACTTAACACAGTTTTAAAAAAAATTGTTTGGGGGTCACAGCTGAGAAAAATCCTGCACCTACCTCCTTCTCTGAAGTGCCACAATGCCTGTGTCTGTGTCCTTGGCATGAAAGGATGCACCACAGAGCTTGCTTTTCCCTCTACATCCCTCACAGCATCCGAGGAGATGTATGAGAAAAGCTCAGATGCCTCTGGCCTGTGACCTTGGCTCTGCAGAGGCAAGAGGGTTCCTTGGTGTGGCACGATGTAGCTGCCACCATCCTTCTCACCACATCAGAAATGCTTCTTCCAGCCAGCATCCATGGAATGGGTTTGTCACCCTCCACAGCTGGTCTTGGAGATGATGCACACACTTGAAACCTTGAAGTAGACCACCAGATGTAAAGGAGAACAAGCAAGACAATGCCTGGATGCTTGGTCATCTCATTTATGAAGAGGTATTTAGGGATAGGAGATTACTTGCAAAAATCTCAAGTGGCTCATCTGTTCAAAGTGGGAGGGAGCTCCTTGCAGTCTTTGCACTCTTCTCTGTGGCATCCCTGGCAAAGGATGGTGGCTTTGCTGGGCACACTTCCTCAGGTCCCTGCAGACAGAAGACACCTTCAGGAGGAGTTTCTAGTCTTTCTCAGTTGACATCAGGGCTTCACTGGTGACCACTGCCCTCCTCAGCTGGACCACCTGGTGCTCAGAAGGATACCTGTCATGCTTCCTGGGAAGAGGGAGCTCTACAGCAGTTCAGGTTTTCTGCTGACTCTGTGGGATGGACAGAGCAGTCAAAGTGGATAAACTATAGGAGAGGTAGAGGCAGAGAGAGTGAGACCAGCTTCTGCAGACGTGCAACAACCTCCATCTCTTCCTTGTGTTGCCTTGGTCTCATCCTCCCTGTGTATGGGATACTTCAAGGACATGAGAGATTTTCAGGGAATTCTACTGCTCTGGAACAATTCCCAAAAAGCAACTGATGAAGAAAGAAAACTCGTGTGGCCGCTGCATCCCAAAATGCCAACCCAGCTTGCCCACTTTGCAGTTTGGTGAGCCTGCCCTGCATGTTACGGTGCACGAGTTCACCTTCCTGGAGGCCTGCCGGGCAATGGGACAATAATGACATGCAGAAACAATTACCAATGTGTTTATAGAGTGCTGGACAGCCTACTCTGGAGGAGATGGTTCTTGGGCAAGAACTCAAGTGATGCAGCATCGTGTGGAAGTGTTCCTGCTAGGCCGTACGCAGGTGGACTGACAAAGGAATGTTGATGCAGGAAGACTTCCCGTGGAAATCCAGCAAGCTCTGTCCTTGTCTTGGAACCACATCTTGGTGGGATGGTATCCTGGCAGCCTGCTCTACTCCTTGTGGTGATCTCTGCCTTTCTTCACCCCTTCTGCTTCTAGCAGTCATGCAAAAGTGAGCCAAGGCACCACTTTTGCCTCCTAAAAGTAGTGAGTCAGGCAGTTCCTTCACAGACATCAATGTCACTGTGGACATTACCTATTCCTGAATCTACTGGCGTTCTGGTGCTGTTCTGGTGCTCTGCTCCTAACAGCTTTGGATGGCACAGTACTTATTTCCTAATCACAGGACAGATGCCCCCCAGATTTCCTCTTCCATCACTGACAGGGTTCTCTCAGAGCACCAGGACTGAGCCATTAGTGTCATTACAGGCCACCCTGCCATAGCCACAGGGCACATCTCTGTCCAGAGGCAGGACAGATGGCCAGCTCTCCCATCGAGGATGTGCTTGGACCAGCTCTTGGGAGCCATCCTGTTCAGATGAATGTCAATTCCACGTGCCTGCCTGTGCTTCACTCTGTGGAGATGTGGTTTCTGGGCGCTGCTGTGCTGCTCAAAACGCTTTTAAGATTTCTGCTCTGAGAAGCAGCAAAGCGTGCAGCCTGTCTGTGAGAGCAACATGGTTCTCACGCAGTCCTTCTCGGTTGCTGATGCAGACTCGTACTTTCATGGGAATTCATTCTCCACTAATTGTGTGGAGAATCCCAGTATGAAAGACTGTTTGATGTGTGCTGGTGTGCTAAAATCCCCCCTGCCAGGAAAGGTGGATGGAAGATCGTTGCCTTTGAGCATGAGAATTTTGAAGTCATCGTTTCCCCTTCAGACACCTTGACTTGGTGCACATCCAGCTCTGCCAAGGTGCTGCTTACAAACTCCTGGGCGTGGATATTTCCTCTTGGCCATCCCACGTAGTATTCTTCAGTGTTGTTATCAATCCTCTTTCCAGCCCTTTTAGGTGTGTCAGGTCTCAAAGAGAATGGCTTGCCCAGCCTGCTCTGTGCCTGCACTCCAGAAAATTCCTGTTGCGGGGTCGTCGCCATCTCTAACTCACATCCGAAAGGTCAGGACTTTCCTTGGTGGAGGCCCGTTTGGCCACGGGTCTGCTTCCAAACCAGTGTTACTCCCTGAGAAGAGGAAAGATCTTTCCTCGTGCTCTGAGCTCATGGGTAGGTCAAGATGCCACGGCGAGCGCCTAATTTTTCAGTGGTGCTCTCTCTCTCAGGCCACCCCGGCTGAGTTGGGTTCCTCTCCAGCATCCTCCTCCAAGCCCAGCTCTAAGGGTTGATGCCTTTGCTATTGCCAGGTCGCCTGTGCCCGTTAACCATCCTGAGCATTGCAGTGCAGGAAAGAAGCCTGGCACAAGAGGAAGAAGAGGTGGCCAAGCCCAGGATCCCCAGGAGATGTACTTGAGTGGCCTCCTGGATGTGCAGAGAGAGGGACACACAGCCCAGATATCTCAGCCTGGCAGAGGGCTTGGGGTGTCATCATGTGGCCCGTTTTTTGGTAGCTTCCCACACTGCAGCAATCCTAGGCAGCCCCTTCTAGAGCAGAGGAGCATGAGGTGGGGGTCCGTCCTAGCTGCCACCCTTGGGAAACCCAAACGAACCCCGATGTTGGAAGGCCCAAACAGCTGCCTCTGCTGAGACTCTTTAAACTCCAACCTGGTGGAACTTGCAGCCGCATGTGGGAGAGAGCCAGGGCGGGAGCATGGCATGTACAACTTTTCCTCCCATTTTTTTGTTTTTTCAGCCAATTCAGCATGCCTTTTTTTGCACTGGTGCATGGTGGGAAAGTGGTCCATCCGCAGAGCCAGACGGAAGCAACCGGGCATCTTCCTTTGAAAAGTGACCCTGGCCCACTGCCTTCTATGCAAGATGCTGCCTCCCAATTGCATAGACCTTATGAGCTGGGGATACACAGCCTTCTGGCTATGGGTTAGGTGGCCATGAAAAGCAAAACCCAGGTCCCCCCCCGGGAGGGAAGACACTACGGAGGCCACGGAGCGCTGTGGTGCAAACCACCGTTATCTCGAATAACCCATGGCTCGAGTGCCGTGTATCTGATTTATACCACTCGCACACAGCCCTGGAACCTGTGGGAGACAAGGTGGGGGCTGCTGGAGGGCGTTAGGGAAGGGGTTGAGGCTGGAGGAGGATCCCAGACTGGTAGCGAGACAGACGCTTGAGGCCAGCAGCAGAGAGGAGCGGGGTGAGTGACTTTCTGCCAGCATTCCTGGGTCTGTGTGAGCAGTGCTATAAATCCACATCAGGACAGTCTCTCATGTACGATTTGCCTTGATTAACGGGTTTCCTATTCTTCTCCTGTTTGTCCGTTTGTTTTTTTTTCTCTCCTGTTTTCCTTGTACTATTTTCGTTCGTACGTTTTCCTGCTCTCTGGGAATGCCTCCTCTCTCTCTGCATCTCCCTCCCTCCCCTTCCCCCTTCATGAGCAGTGGCCGAATCCATTACACTGAGATGTATGAAATGCTGACTCTTATGTCACCACCGCTAGGCCTCGGCAAGAGATGTCCTTCCAAAGTGGCCTATAAGGTAGATCAACCCTTCCTTCTACGGGGGCTAGAGCCGAGCAGGAGCCGGGGCTCAAGGGAGGTGGGGCTGGGTGGGAGGAGCCGGGGAGGTGTTGGGGGCACCCGACATGTGCGTAGCTCACTTCTGGGGAGCCTGGTGTGCTCAGAAGAGTCCTGGCCATGCTGGCTGGTCTCCACTGCCCACCCACGTGATGCTGCCGTGGTCACTCTCAAGCCCGGGAAGCTCTGGGGTGGAGGATCCCAATGGAAGAGGAGGGGCAGGATCAGCGATAGTGTGGAAGTGGGGAGGGATGGAAAAGGCGAGGTGAGGCGCAACCTCGTAGCACAGTTAGGAGGGGGAAATGTCAGTAGGAGCTTGCTGACCCAAGCTCATCCTCTGGGCTTGGAAGCCATCCTTGTCCTGGCCAGCACAGGAAAACAGGGCTAAAGCCCACAGAAACGTGGAGCAGCAAGAGTGTACCTGCCCTGCTCAGTGTGTGTGCATGAGGAGCCAGGTGTGTCGGCACGAGCTATCCCAAGGAGGGCTTGTGCAATGCAAAGCCAGGTGCCTTCAGAAGGTCTCTCTTGAGTTTTACCCTCTCGTTCCTCCTGGGATGGTGGCCGGCTGTTGGCACAGGCACAACTCCCAGTTGCGTAGGCACAGAGCAGGAACACGGGGAGCCCTGAAGAACATGGGGTGGGAGCTGCTAGGCCAAGACCCGGAGCTACAGAGCAATGTCTTGTCCAGATCTGGAGCAAACTGAAGCTTTTCTTGGCCCGAGGCTGCTACCCGCAGCCCTTTCAGCAGTATCTGGGGCTAGTGAGGGAGGGGATTTCTGCACACGTGCAAATGTGCTGCCACCCTCTCCAGCTCTCACGTGTGTGTTCGTGCATGCATACATCCACCGTCACACTTTTCCAGGAGAAAAAGGGAGGCTTGAAGGCAGGAAAAGGACATGAGAAGCTACGTGAAAAGGAATGGGCAGGGAAGGGTTGACCCGAGGTATTCACAAAGCAAAATATACTCTCTGGAAAGTGGATCTGGTCACTTTGGTTTGCACCCCGCCTGCCCAGGGTGGGGAACGAGCATGGCGTGTCTAACCTGCCTTGGTTGCCCTTCTCTCTTTCCTTCTGCATTTTTTCTACCCTTCCTTCCCTTCCCCACCCTTGGATAATTTGGACCCTGTGCATGTGCTGGCAAACTTCATCTCTGAAAGACCCAAAAAGGGAGCGCCAGGATGTAGCATGCTAGAGGAATCCAGCCAAGTCCCTGAAGGTTAGGGACCCTCCTCTCCCCTGCCCCAGGTGGGAAGGGTTGAGAGCTGGAAAGCCAAACCACCCAGGAATGGAAACCTGAGCCCCCCTCTCCCCTTCCCCGAGCGTTCCTCACGCCCGGCATCCCTGATGGATCAGGCGTGTCTTCCCAAGAGTGCCGGGAGGTGCCGTGGCAACCCCGGTGCCATGGGGAGGGGGGCTCAGGGGCCGTTCCTGGGGTGCAGGAGGAG
>NW_009698336.1:0-34181 GCF_000703405.1 Apaloderma vittatum
GTGGCCTTGGCCACTATAGGAATAAGTAAAACAAGAGCCTGTCTGCATACCAGTCCTAGGCAGGAACTGTAAACATCAGGTGTTATCACTGCTGGTAGGACACACTGTCTGCAAAAACATGCTGCTGACCTCAGGAAATATAGCCTTTTAGAAGAGACTAAACTGAAAAGTAAAAATCACTAAATAGGACTGGGTTTTAGCTAAACCCAGGACAATATAAAAACTTCAAGTCATTGTCTTCATAATTTAAATGACAAACTAATGGTACCGAAATAATGGAATATAATATTCATTCCTTATTTTCAAAAATCTATCCACATATGCACAGTGTCTAATCCCAGAGAGCAGAGTTATAGTCACCCAAATTCCAATATTAACATGGTGATCAAATAATTTGGACTGAAATTAAGAAACCTTAGAGTGTTCAGTTTACTAGATGTATATATATACACATATATGCATATACATATGTATATACATATATATCTACACACATATATATACATATAAATACACACACATACAGATATATACATATATATATATATACAGTGCTTAGACCATCACCAGTGTTGAAGTGTGATGAATGTGGCCACAGAGTCCAAACTGATATTTGATCCAATAAAGGTTACATAGCAGTACAAAATAATGCCAAATTTCTTAGATAGAAGAGGATTAAATAACTCATATGTTGTATGTATTTCAAATAATCTTTACTGGAAGGCAAGATAAAGATAAAGTTTTCATAGGAAATACAGATTTTTGTGAGAATTTTTTCGACTAAACTGTGCCTTAAAAATTGAGAATTTTTTTTATGGATACTGATTTAATCTATGGAAGTTAGAATAAGGTAATATTGTTTTGTACTGCTCATAGTTTGGGGAACTTTAATACCAATGCAAAAATAGCTGTTAAAAATGTAGATTCTTCTCTAAAAACTTCCATTAATAGTCAAGTGCTGATGGCGTCATTCTTTTAATAAAAGAGCTTTTTAGCTGTGGTAACTGGAGAGTTTAACAGTACATAGGTATATTTTATGTACTGAATTTTAGTGAATTACGTATGCCGACTCAAAACCTCAAATGTAATTAATATTTTCTGTAACAATGACAGAGATGAGGACAACAACATCAGAGGTTTTACTGCCATGAACAGGATAAAACATCATAAAAACAACAAAAAGGCATTGAGATTTTTATATTTCAGCCATTTCTGTTTATATACTTTATTGCTGTAGATGATCTTTTATAGAGGTTGTACCCATACTACAACCAGTAGTCTTAAAGCTACAACTTTTTGTTCAATATGCAGTTGAATTCAGGAGAGACATAATCTTTTATCTGAAATAACAAAACCTATACATATGAAGACATATTGGAGATTTTATGTGCCAACATTATTAGATGTACTTTTGCAAACATTTCTCAGGATTCATACTTAAGAAAAATACTAGAGACTGGAATTTGTTCTACAGATAAATCATCTTTATAAAATCCTGTCTAATTCATGTTTCTTCTGATTGAGCTAGAAGTTTATGAAGTGTTTAGTGTGTCTTTGCAAATACTGAAGATGATACAGTAATTCCCAAACTGAGTTACGTAGTAAATTTTGTAGACTTCTCAGATCTTGCATTGTTATATCTTATAATTTCCTTGGCTTCTGTGACTCCATCTGATTCATTCTAGAAAGCTGATAACAAATGATAAACAAGAGTCAAGTAGAAAGAGGTGATATTCCAAGTTTTTATTACTATGTCGAGTGAGGACAGGGGCAAAAAAAAAATTACACTTCTGTAAGACTTGTGTAATGCAATTATATTTAGTGTCCCTAATTTGGGATTAATACACTGTCTTGAGCATTAGTATTAAACTTAAAAAAGACCAGTATACTCTTGAATTGATGTTCCAGTAATATTGCACTGATCAGACACGTGGAGAATGACTCTCTGCTGCCCATCACAGTAGAATGTTCTTTGTAGGCAACATTGACAGTATGGAGAGTCTTCTTTCAAGCTGGAGAAGTCAGTTACTTCCAGAGAACCTTCTCATACTGTGTTCCACAGCTTTTGCAATGCAAAATTAAAGCAAAAGCAAATTAGTATTTCAAATATAATATAATTCTGAACAGGTTAACAATAGAGTTTTGTGTTTTAATCAAAATAACCTCACATTCACATATATGAGTTCAGATAAACTAAAAAGTCACATTCTCAGGTGTGGTTAAATCCTAGAGGTAGGTCTTCTGATATATTTTATTTTAGAAGACTAGATAGCAGAAGTTGAATATGTGTGAAATATCAGTTATTCAGAGACTCATAGAAATCACATTGTGAATATATCTTAAATGTTGCGATTTTGCTGATATTTGGGGCCAAGCATTAAAATGTAATACAATATTTTAGTAGAACAAATGTGTATATAAGAGTTAAGAGAAGCTGGTCATTTACTTAGAATTAAGTAATCAAACAAAGGTTAGAAAATTTCGTCTTAATCTCAAGTGGTCTCAGACGAATTACCCGTTTGTTCTTATCTCTTGATGCTTCTGGTGCCATTTTAGTTTAACTGCAGTTTAAGAAGTAGTTTGAAAAGACTGAAGAGTATAACATTTCATTTCATTTCCTTTTCACTATATAAAGTTCATACATTTTGAAACTGAATTGCATTTCATTTCTGGGCTGGACCTTGGAGTCTCTGGGAGTTATGCATAATTATATTTAATCCTCTCCGCTGCTGACTCAGTACTTTTCTCAGTGTGGAGACTGAGCTGCTTCTCCTGAGCTGGTTCTCCAGTCTTCACTTCTTTAAAAAGTGCAGGTGAGTAATCTATATTTCAAAGAAAGATGACCTTTGCTTTATTTAAATGGAATCTTTCTTTCAATATCTGAAATGAGAAAGTGATTAAAGTTTTGGTTGATAGGTAAGATGTATTTTAGGAACAGATAAGCTTAAAGGTCAGACACTGTCAAATGAAGGATTTTGACTTTTTAATATTTAAATACTTCATAAGAATCATGGTTTATGCATGCCTAGCACTCTTTTTAAGTTCTAAAATAAAATTGCTCTGCATTTTCATAAGATTCACCTTTCAATGTTAGCTACATTTTGATGGTATTGAGTGAACAATTACTTTGTAGCGTTTGGCCTTCTTACTTCATCTGAGACAGGAAGATTTCCTTGTCTTTCTGTCAAGTAATTTTAAAATAACAGAAAGTAATGCCTCAATGAAAAAAAACAAACAAACAAACAAAAAACCCCAGATCTTCTTTCTTGGATTAATTCCTTTTATATCTCTTGATGTTATAAGCTCAAGAATTTTTAATGCAACTCATAAATTATGGTCAAATATAAAATGCCAATGTTGTTTCATAAAATGTATATTTTGAGGACTGCGGCTTGGGTGTTTTGCCAACAGATTAAATTTTTTTTTGAATGTAGAACGTAAGATTAGCAGAGGCCATCTGTATTATGAAAGCAAATTTTGTGGAATCACAGGCAAATACCTAACTACATAGCGTAAGAGACCACAAACTATGCAGAACTAAGCCAAAAGGAGACTTTTCAAAGATAAAAGATTTAAGGAAAAAATTAAAATAATGTTTTCCATAGTGTTGTATTGTTCTAAATTCATAGGAAATTTCCTAAAATTCTATTTGGAGGATGCTAGAAAATAAGAAATCTGCTTTTCTTAACCTTTTTCAGTCGATGCTTCTTTATTATTTTTATTTTTAATCTATAGCAATTTTATCTACTCTAAGGTAAAGCAATGTAATAGCTTTTTCTGATGCTTGTACCTGATGAAAACTAGGGGAAGTTTTATCACTGAACTTCTGAAAAACATTTTTAGTAATACAAAGAGACAATTGGTCCTTCTTCCTTTATGCTGAAATACTAGCACATGTTAGAGGGCATAAGTATGAATTCCAAAAGGAATAAAACTGAAAAAATAATTTGAAGAATTTGACAGAAAGTAAAAGTATGACTAATGTATAAGGTACCAAAGCCTCTAAGACCAGATCTTCTTTAATTTGAGAAAGAAAAACAGGTTTTGAAGCTTAATTTGCCCCGTTCTAGTGCTTCCAAAAGGGATCATATTAATCACTCTCCATGTCTCTCAACCTTCTTATATGTTTTCTCAAGTCATCAAAGTATTCTTTTCTACAACATTACTAGCAGAGGCAATAAATTATAGATTTATTTTGGACTAAAATGGGAAGATCAGTATGATCACAACCACTACTTTTTTCAACTTTAGTATATGTGACTAAGGCTTTGACAGGTTATTCACTGCTAAGATGATAATAATAAGACTTGCAGTTGATCTGTTGGTTATTTTGCAGAAAAAGTTGTTAATAATTGTTTTCCAGAACTAGCTGCAAATTAGATGGTGCTTTTTCAGTTTATATCTAGGAAATTAAAGCTTTCTATTGTCAAATATACTCTGTTTTTCTTTTTTCTCTCATAGATCTCATTATTTGTAGCCAAAACTGGAGATCTAGAGCAGATTTCCTTTCTTGGAAATGATAGGTTTTTACTGTCGCGTTAATAGGGGCCTCACATGGTTCTTTTTTATTTTCTCTTTAACATTGAGACTCTTCTTTCATTCATGGTACTATTCAACTACTTTTTCCCCTATTTTTCATCTTCCTAAACAGTTGAGCTTTCAGTAACTGTGGTCCAAATGTAACTGCTGCTACTAGTTCTTTCTGTAAAGTCTGATTTCATGTCTTGAATCAGAATTGCTAATTCTCCATTACCAGGGTTTTTCAAACTACTCTGCAAACATTGTAGTTGTTTCTAATCTCATCTTTCCAATTTACTAGGTGAAATATCTTCCTGATTTGTATTGATCTATTTTCGTTCTTTCCCTTAAAATTCTTCTATTTCTTCCTCTTGTCTGTATTATCACTTAACTGCTGCATATTTATACTATCTCTGAAAATTCTATGACATACTCCTGTCATTCCTCACTTTAATGGTTAAACTTTTTTTTTTTTTAATACGAGTTTAAAGTCTATTTATCCTGCCCATGACAGGGAGGTTGGACTAGATGATCTCTAAGGTCCCTTCCAGCCTATGCCATTCTATGATTGATCCTTGAGGATGTTGCTCCTGGCTGCTCACTTGGAGTTCAGTACAAAATTAGTGTCTTAAGGATAAATATCTGGGGAGGAAAAAAAAAAAAAGTAGCTTTGTTTTGTCAGCCATTTCTTATCTTTTAGATTTTGTCATACCTTCCTATCCTCCTATAGCTCAAGGACACAAAGAATTCTGATACTTTTCAATTCTTTGAATATTTTCCCAGGTTCTGTAAAATTTACCGTTGATCTACATCAAAAAAAAAGAATCTGAACTCATACTCTAAATGTAAAGTTGTTTTCTTTCTGTCACCAGGCTTCTTTTCAACCACGGGAGAATACCATAAATAGCGAGTCCTGTGAGACAAGTAATAGAAATTTCACCTAGTGTAAAATGTTGAAAACTTGATGTCAAAACAAAGTCATAACTTTGAACAATTAACTTCTGCATAATTAACAATTTTAATGGATCTCTAATTCAGTCATTTCCCATACGGTGCATTCAATTAACCCCTAACAAAAGAGACCAGCACTTCAGAGTCTCAAATAAACAGAGAAGGAAACAATATCTTTGTAAACTGTTTTCAAAGATGTTAAAAATGGCCTACATATCTAGTTCAAACTTGGCTAATGAACTTTGTTTTTAATTCTACACTTATATTGTAAAAGTAATTATGAAAGTAGGTGCCTTTCAGATGGCCGACTGACAATGGCACTCCGGTCAAACTGAGAGAACATTATGCTTTAACGAGGGAAAAAAGTGCTAATGCATGATGTTTAAATCCTATTTATACTTGTGAGAAAGCGTGGCTACTGCTCTTTGTACATTTCATCACCTGAATGCAGGTGACTAAAGACCTCTTCAGTTTCCTAATAAAAAATTGACCTGCTAAATTAGTAGCATTGGTAATATACTTTATTTCAGGGCTGCAAGCTTCTCTGGAACTCTAGCATTAAATGGATACAGGAGAAGACAGGGAAAGATGTATTTCAAGTCATCTATTTAAGAAATACCCATTAAACAGTGCTAAAACATGAAACCTCAAACTACGGGATGAGTAGCATGTAGTATAAATAATGTATTTCTTCCTCATTACCACATTTTCTTTATTATCTTTGTTGTCTTTCTTTACCTCCTTTTTGATGTTTTAAAAAATATTCACCATATACTAGCCTCTATAAGCCTCTTGTGTTGTTTTCTTGAGTTGTTTTGTTTTGGTTTTTAATCTTCCCTCTTTGTTCTGCCCCTCTGTTTTTACCCGTGAAGTGGGAATGATGCTCGTTGAAAACCAATACTGCTTGGCTCACCTTTTCTTTTTAGTTACCCATCGTTTTGTAATGTAAAACAACACAGAAAAAAAGCTGTTATCCTTGGACATATGTTGAATCTGTGTAAGTTTAAGCAGTATTTAAAGAAGCTCGCACTCACTTGAGCAAGGCCAGAACTTCATACATTCACAGATATGGTAGAAGCAGCAACCAACAGAGAAAAATCATGGAATAATATTGCAAATAGGGCAATTAATTCCCAGATCTGTAGAGCAGAGATACTGAAATCATTATATGATTTTAGCTGTGCTTTTGAATAATTCTGCTGTGAAATGCAATATATCTATGCTTAGATCTTGGAGAAAAATAGTTTGGTGTATTTTCCCATTGATCCAGCTTATGTGTACATCTTTATATGCCCTAAAGGAAAGATAGCATGATAAGATGAATATAATCTGATGTTTAATGGAGAGAACACTCCTTAACACAGAGTCACATGAGCTGAAGAAGGATTGGGCTGTATGTTTTCCATATTCTGTAAGAATTGAATGTTTTATTTACAGTAATTAAATACATGGTTTAATTTATTCAAAAGAATGTAAAAATATTTTCCTTTTTTTGTTGTTTGAAGTCCATCTAGTTCATTTTCATGCTATTTTAGGAAATATAAATGAGGTTATTTGGAAGGGATTTTTGTTGTGTTTTGTGCGTTTATTATACTTTTTTGTGTCTAGAAATAGTAATGGAGTGATTGATCTACCTGTGAAGTATGATTATAAAGTACAAAGCTGATTATTCAGTTTGTAAATAGAAAAATTGACTCGATTAATCTGAGTCGTTTTGCAATGCCTTTTACTGACTTGTATTTTTATTTTATTTTTTAAATCAAAGTATCATGATTTCAAGAAAGAGATGACAAAAATAAGAACAATCTCGAGTTCAAACAAATCTGCTTTAAAAAGCCTCAAGAAAAGAACAGCTGCTATAAATTAACAGCATGGAAAAATTATGTCATATGCTTCCCCAAAAAAACCAAACAAATGCAGACAAGACAGTATACTTCTTGCTAGCCAAACTATTTAAGAAGAAAAGGGGAAAATCCTCTCTGTTCCTCTGGAGATTAAAGACCAGGACTGCAAATTGTTCTTATTTTCTGTGTCACTTTAAATAACACTAGACAGCCGTACATTGGCTTCAATAGCCCATATAAAGAAATAAACACAGTGCAAGGAAGCTAATGATCCAACAGCAGGAAGATCCATGCTTAGACCGACTGGGAACGTTATTTGCTTGAAAATCCTTTTGTTAAAAACATCCAAATATGCAATCATAGAATGGTTTGAGTTGGAAGGGATCTTAAAGATCATCAAGTTCCAGCCGCCTTGCCATGGACAGGGACACCTTCCACTAGACCAGGTTGCTCAAAGTCCCATCCAACCTGGCCTTGAACATTTCCAGGGAGGGGGCTTCCACAGCTTCTCTGTGCAACCTGTTCCTGTGCCTCACCGCCCTCATTATAAAAAAATTCTTCCTTATATCCAATCTAAATCACCTTCTTCCAGTTTAAACTATTGCCCCTTGTGCTATCACTACATCAAAGCATGACAATTTGTAAGACAGACCTTATATGCATAGACAGATTATTTTTTTTAATTAAGTCATGTGGAAACCCTCATTCCTTATTAGCCATCAGTCTCCATCTATCTATAGGGAAACATTAGTAGAAAACAGTTCAATATTTTTTTTGGCTCTTCTTTAATCCAGTTGCTAGCCAGGATAAACTGCTCAACTGAAGTAAAACTTAACTAGTTTAACTGTAACCACCAATACTCAACAGTTACTGAAAGGAAGCAATTGTATTTTATCTCTTAAAATAGTAGAAAAGTATTATGTAAGCAGGCAATTACTCCAAATTAAGTATTGCACATATTGTGCGAGATTTTATGAACAAAACTAGTTAAAACTATTTATTTATTGTAGCTTGTACTCTTCTGGAGTAGGTCTGCATATTAAACATGTTTTCTACTATTGTATTGATATTTCTGCATTTCTGTTTTTTTCTCATTCTGGTTGAGTATGGAGAACTAAGCTCACTTGTAACTCGCTGTCTGAAAGTTTTACATGAATGTGGAGGATTCGGAAAACTTTCTTGACTTTTGGACAGAAATTTTAGCTTCAATTTCCTGTATTTCAAAGCAGTTTTCTAACCTCCAGATCATACTTCTTCTGAGCTGGTGTTCTCTTAATCCTTCTGCTGTCATCTTCTGTTTTATATTTAGTTAGATAATAAGATAGAGCTACAGTATGTGTGTGATTCTATGCCCCAGTGGCTAGGAAAAATAATGTATATGATCCCTTTGAAAATCTGAAGCCTGTTAAATTTCATAAAATGTGGTAGCTATTAGAAGATACCGTGAGTGATTTACAAAGCTTCAGTGTATCCCATAGCTTTGTGATCAGTTACATTTTGTTTATTTTTCTGGGTTGTATTCAACATACTTGTAGGGAAAAAGAAGGGCATTTGTCTGTTCTAGCTTTTACCCAACAGAACTTCAAATTACTGCAGTTAGAAAGTCTGCAATTAGCATATCTGGAATAGTCACAGTTGGCAAGTGAACATAGAAAGTTTTGAAGCTACTTGACTGTATATATGCAGCTTTATGCTCATTTTAGTCTCTGACAGAGAATGTAAAGAAAAAGGAGATTCTCAGTTACTGAAACTGAAGAGTATTGAAAAAGACTAGGATACTTGTAATGATTAGCAGAAAGCTTTTTCTTCAGGGATAAAAGTGAATTCAAAAAGAACTGAGTGAACAGACAGATACAAAAACAGTGGAGTATTTAGTCTTTCCTGGAGGATGACAGCTTAGCAGTGAGCAAGCAGCTTGAAATCTTTAGTTTCTCTGGAGCCAGGTTTATCCGAATCTCTCATCTTTATATCTTCAAGGTAAGTAAACTGAATTTCATGCAACCTGATGTACACACTTTTTTCTGAAAAGATCTGTAAAATCAAGACTATACTCACATGCTGTAATGCATTTTGCCACATACATCTGCACTGATCTATAAAACAAAGAAAATGATAAAACAATTATAAAATATTCCTGACTATGCATAGCTGACATAGGTCTGGGAAAAGTGGTTAACTGAGATGTCTCCTGGGAAAATGATTTACTATTCTAGCAGACAATTATTTTCATTCTGGAAAGTATAACCAAAAAATTCAGTGAGGGATATATCTATTATCAAAGTGTTAGCAAAGCTTAATTAACTCAGTAAGAAAATGGTAGGGAATTCTAAACACGTATTTGAAATAAAATTTGTAAAAAATCAAACTAATTGAAGGGGACTAAAAGCATCATTTCAAGAACTTGAGAAAGGGGGTTCCTGACTACTACTGAAAACTAGTAAGAGAATAGTATTTCTAAAATCCTTTTGAAAAGCATGTATCATAATTCTGAAAACTTTATTTTTTACTCAAATGATACTGCAGCTCTTTATGGAGATAGAGGTATCAGATTAAAACTCATTCAGTGTTTGCCTTTGAGCCAATTTAAGTCAATTGAGTCAAAATGTCTTCGGGTTAATCCCAAATGGTTTTAACCTAAATCGGAAAAAATGAGGACAATGCAATTTTGTGAAGACTTGATTTTGATGTTGATTGATGTTGACACTTTATCAATGTTTCTAAATTTTCTTATTTGCTATCTTTTCCAGTTTTTTCCTTTCTTTATTGATCTTAATTAACATTTTTTTCTGTGAGTTTCCACTCTTCCTAAGTCTATAACTGTAAATAAATAAAATACTAGAGACTTTCATAACCCAGACTTTCAAACCATTTCCAGTCATTAACAGTCATATCTAGCCATTAATATTTATGAAAGCCAACTTTTTTTCTTTTAGTTTGTTTTGGTGTCTTCAAATCAATAACTGGATGTGCTCATGAATATCTAAAATTAAAATAAAATTCAAACGCATTTAGTAGGTGTTAGAGCTCCTGCCCCGGTCACTCTGTTGATCATTTCAGCTTTTAAACCATTGAAATTAAGAGGATGGGGGGTTTGCTGGATTTTTTTTCTTCCTCTTCTTCTTTCTTCTTTCTTTTCTACACATCAGGGTCCAGACACTGTTTCCCAGTCTTAAAAATGGGTTTTCAGTCCTCATCCACAGTACTTACTGCTTTTCTAACAATTCACATTGAAATTTGAAGCCTGAAGGAATGTCAATAATATACAATTGTTATGTATGTTGTGTTGAATATGGTACAGACTGGTTTGCAAAGCAAGCCAGAGTGAAAATTTAAACAAAACATTTTAAAAGATTTTTAGGATGCTGCCAGCTATGCTTGCAACAACCACTTAAATGTATAAACGTTCTGCTGTACCGGGGTCAGTCTAATTGCATTTTCGAGACTGAATCTTGAAAAGACGTCATCCATGAAGTGTCTCTGAATGTTGGATTCAGTGATTAGTAGGCTTTAAGTCATCACAAAAAGATGTCATATACCCTGCTGGGACACTGACGTCATTTTCAAGTGCTCTGAAGGCAGCGAAGGTTTGAAGATATGAGCTCTTTCTCTAGGAAAAGGGAAAAGTTTTACAGTTACAAAACTGCATTAGGGACATTCTTCCCAATGATTTATACGTTTTCCATTACTGTTTCAGAGAAATGTCAAGGGTCAGAAGGTCTGAATAGTCTTCATGCTGATGTGACAGGGTGAGAATTCTATTCTTGTAAACAAAATTAGTTAGACCTTGTTGTAAGCATTTATTAAAAACAAAAGTATAATAAACAAAATCAACATGATTCAATGATGGGGCATTAAATTAGGCCACAAGAAATGTAGCTTCTTTTATTCACCCTGATGGGTTCTTCAGTGACCTTGGACATCAAACTTGATTTCTCATGCTTCTGTTCTTATTTTCTCTCTCTGTTTATGTTGCAAGGAAAAGCAACTCCTGCAATGACTTTATGCAGGACCTAACATGCAAAGTTTTGCAAATCATCTGCAACATCTGTGGTGTAGCCTTGTATAAAAATGAAGTGGAAAAGTAATGAAGGATTTTTAATATTACACTTTTAAAAGTTTATTCTGCTAAGATGGAGTGATAGAAAAAGGTGTGACACATAAAGAATGAACAAAGCAAACGAGAATTTTATTTTAAATAGCATGTTTTCTGGGCAGATAACAAGAAGGTTGACATTTCTAAATGCAGAAATCAGTACGCTGCTGCTTCACTTCTGAAAATGAAGTATTTTCCATTTTCACTGGAACATTTTAAGATTGGCAGCTTACATATTACTTCTCACTCCCAAGAAAACATTTTTTAAAAACTTCTAAAACACAGATAATGCCTCATTTAAATAATTATGCATTTTTTATGAAGACATTTACTCACAGAATAGAATCATAGAATCATTAATGTTGGAAAAGACCTCTAAGATCCGCAAGTACACCATCAACCCAATACCACCATGACTACCAAACTTGAAGTGCTACGTCTACATATTTTTTTTGAATGCCTCCAGAGATGGTGACTCCACCATTTCTTTGGGAAGCCTGTTCCAACGCCTCATCACTCTTTCAGTAAAGAATTTTTTTCCCAATATCAAATCTAAACCTCCTCTGGTGCAACTTCAGCCCATTTCCTCTAGCAACTTGAGAGAGGAGACCAATATCCACCTCCTTTCAAGTAGCTGTAGAGAGCAATGAGGTCTCCCCTCAGCCTTCTCTTCTCCAGACTAAACAATCCCAGTTTCCTCAGCCACTCCTCATATGATATGCTCTGTAGATCTCTCACCAGCTTCATTGTCCTCTGGATATGCTCCAGCACCAAAATGTCTTTCTTATACTTCTCACGTCCTGCCCAAGAGCAGGAGACAAATGACTTTATATTCGTAATTCCCTAATGGAGTGGACAATGGTGAGACAAGTCTCAAGTTCCATATACGAACACTTACTAATTTCTCACAACATATAGATCAGACTCATGACAATCAGTTTTAATTACAAGGCACCTTATGGCAGGCAATATGCTATGACTTAATGGTAATCAGGAAAAGACTAGATATACAATAAACTACAACTTAATTATAACAAGGGAAAAGGACATAAATGATAACAGGCAATTAACCATTACAAGAAAGAAACTTAAGCATTGTATTGTGTCAGGCTGAGGTGGAGTCAATCTTCCCATAGCAGCTCTCTCAGTGCTGGTTGTTTTTTTTTTCTCTCCTTGGAGTGGTAGCTAGAAGGGTGTTGATAGTTTTGGCTACTGCTGAGCAGTGCTCACACAGCACCAAGGCTGTGGTTTTGGTTTTTTTTCCAGCATTCCCCCAACAGTAGACTGGGGGTGGGCAACATCTTGGGAGGGGATACAGCCGGGCCAGCTGACCCAAACTGACCAAAGGGGTATTCCATACCATATGACGTCAGCTCAGGGAGAAGGAAGAGGTAAGTGGGGGGGCATTCGCGGTTTTGTGTTTGTCCTCCGGAGCAACCGCTATGCGTACTGGAGCCCTGCCTCCAGCAAAAGCGGCTGGACATTGCCTGCTGATGGGAAGTAGAGAATAATCTTTGTTTTACTTTGCTTCCACGCGCGGCATTTGCTATTGCTTTATTAAACTGCTTTTTTATCTTAACCCACGGGCTTCTTTTTACACCTTCCCTCTTCCCTGTCCATCTAAAAGGGGAGTGATAGAGCAGCTTTGGTGAGCTCCTGGCCTCTGGCCAGGGCCAAACCGCCACAAGCATAAACTAAGTAAACAGTATGATAGGTCTTTTTTCACTTTGCAAGAAAAGGGAAAAGAGGGGAGTGAGAGAGAGAGAGAGAGAGAGAGAGAGAAAGAGAGAGACATCACCAGTCTGGGTTCCTACATTGGTCCAGCCAACTACAGTTCAGGATGCATCCGTCTTTGTTTCTTCTCATTCTTTTCTTTTTCTTGCCTCAATTTATACACACTTTTCTGCATGCAGACGTGCAGTATGTCAGGAAGGGGATCAAGAAGGCACTTCATTAGCATATGTGATTGCCCTGTCTCATTGGGAGCTATACTATGAGACAAAGCCATCCTGCCTTCACAAGATTCCTGATCTCATGCATATATTTGGTGTCAGGGCTGTTTGAGGCATCTGTCTCCTGCTTAGTATTATCAGAACCCTTTCCCCATACCATTTGGTACTTACAGTTCGCCACAATACTAGAGCACCTAAAACTGGACAGTATTCAAGCTGTAGCCTCACCAAAGCTGAGTACAGGGGCACAATCACAATTCACTCCTGCTAGACACACTATTTTTGATACGGGCCAGGATGCTGTTGGCCTTCTTGGCCACTTGGGCAGAATGCTGGCTCATGTTCAGCCAGCTGTCTACCAGCACCCTCAGATCCTTTTCTGCTGGGCAGCTTTCCAGCCACTCTTCCTCAAGCCTGTAGCACTGCCTGAGGTTGTTGTGACCAAAGTCCAGGACTTGGCACTTGGCCTTGTTGAACCTCATACGACTGGCCTTGGCCCATTGATTCAGCTCTGCAGAGCCTCCCTACACTTCATTAGATCAATGCTCACACTCAGTGTGGTGTCATCTGATAGTTTCCTGAGGATGCACTGAATCCCCTTATCCAGATCATCAATAAAGATATGAAACAAGATTGGCCCCAAAACTGAGCCCTGGGGAACACCACCCGTGACTAGCCACCAATTGGATTGAACTTTATTCACCAAAACTCTCTGGGCTCAGCCATCCAGCCAGTTTTTAACCCAGAGAAGACTACACCTGTCTAAGCCACGAGCTAAAAACTTCTCTAGTAGAATGCTGTGGGAGACATTGTCAAAGGCGTTACGAAAGTCCAGGTAAACAACGTCCACACCCTTTCCCTCCTCCACCAGGTTAGTCACATGGTCATAGAAGGAGATCAGGTTGATCAAGCAGAACCTGCCTTTCATGAACCCGTGCTGGTGGGGTCTGATCCCCTGGATCCTGCATGTGCCATGTGAGTGCACTCAAGATGAGCTACTCCATAATCTTTCCTGGTCCTAGGGTCAGGCTGACAGGCCTGTAGTACCCTGGATTCTCCTTCCAGCCTTTCTTGTAGATGGGAATTACCCTAGCAAGCCTTCAGTCAGCTGGGACCTCCACTGTTAACCAGGACTGCTGATAAATGGCGGAGAGTGTCTTGGCACGTTCCTCTGCCAGCTCCCTCAGCACTCTTGGGTGGATCCCATCAGACCCCATAGACTTAGGAGTGTGAGTATCCTCTCTGTCTTCCAATCAAGTCTTTTATTATTCCAAGAAGATTAAAATGTCTGATCATTAAATTCTTCCAAGATATCAGTAAAGAACACATAATTACAAAAATTTTGTGCTAAAATAATAGACTAAAAAGCATTACATAGAAATACAGTAAGTTATCTTTTGAACTTACGTCTAAAGTCACAGTTTAAGCAATGTAGGTCAGCTGTCCTGCTACCAGTTAGATTTATTTAGTAAAGTCAACAGATTTGCTTTTTTATTATTATTTTTTGTTTATAAAGCTGGTATAACAGTATTGAGTGAGATATGATCATATTTTTCTGTGATTTTCTAATATGTCAAAATAAGAAATAGAACACCGAATATTTTACATGTAATATTCCAAATTCTCCCATTAATTTTGTTTTTTGTAGATACAATCTCTCAGAAATTTCAAAAATTAGAGTTCTTCATATTGTTTGATTAAAAGTGATGTATACATCCCCTTCCCTTGCAAGAAAGACCCATCCCTAATTTTTCAGCAGAAGATAAATTATACTATACTGGAGCCCACTGCCTCACCTGTTTTAGCCGAAGGTCTGAATGCTAGCTCTGGAAAACTGAGGTAGTAACAAACAGTCCTTTATGTCAACATTGAGGGTGGAGCTGGAAACAGTGAGAAAGAAGCAGAATGAGAAAACATAAAACTGTTCCCAAGTGTACTCAACCCCGTGCAGAAAGGACCCCTCTACCTCTACCACCACCACCACGAACATCATCCTTCTTCTAGCAAAGATCCCAGGACACTGATGGCTCATTGGAAATTTGTCACCATCCTACTCTTATTCGGGAATGCTCTTGCGTCTGCCCAGAGGAACACTGAAAGAATGTATAAACCAGGGATACTAGGAAGCTTTTATGTAATCATTCTAAGTGCATTGGTAATGATACTTTTCTCTATTTATGCCATTAATTTTCTGTGTTAATGCTTTTAGACTGCTAAAACAGTCTCTGGACTAAAAGTAAGTTCTTTGCTTGAATTTCTTTTTCCACTCGGAACATGACAGAATTGATTATGATTTACAAAACTGAATTGCAGTTAACCTCTTCTTATATTCTTATGTCTCTTTTTATGGAGGACCACATGAATAAAGAAAATAGTGTTTTATCACATATCGGTTTGATACTTTTCTTTGAAAAAGAAATTGTCAGGTTTTAGTCAGAGTAATTATTTTGAACTGTGCTCTGTTTTTTTACCAAGCTTATCTGTTTAACTGAAGTCACTGCTTCTCAATAAATGCAGGAAAGTTAGTAAAACTGATATGAATATGAAAGTATTCTTAAAGCTGTAAATACAATATATGGTTATTTTTTTTGGAATAGAGGATAGGAAACATTATTTTCCTTATAGAGTTATTCATAAATAAGGCATTGGAAGTTTCGATGAATAAGCTGTAAGTATGTATGAAAATCTCTCTTCACATCTTTGGAAACCACACAGCTCTATTAAATTTACTGCAAGGAGCAGTAGTCTTATGGGAAACTTGTATGATTAAGAGAAGCAAACATTGTATTAAAATTAATGTATTAGAAATCTGAAGTAATTTTTCATCTTCAAACACAATCCTTAAACATTTCTGCATGCAGAACTCTCCTTGAAGCCGATATGCTTTCACACGTGCAACAACCTGGATGATCAAGTCCTTCGTATTACCTTCAAAGTCTATTGACATCAGTGGAAAGCAGCAGTACTGTGGAAAAGAAAACATCAAATCTCGGTTTTTTTCATTCAGTAGCAAATCACTTCAGGCAAGCAATGAGTCCGTTTTAAATACTTGAAGGAAATCAAACATAAATTAATTTCTGCCTTGCTGAGAGAGTTTCTACTCACTTCAGCGTACTAGATTTTATCCTGGGAAAAGTAACACTTGAGTGAAGTATGGATTGAAACAATGAAGAGAGTGAATGATATTCAGCTGTGCAGTCTCTCTAACTTTTTGTAACAATCTGCCTTGTACATACCTAGGCCTTCTACTCATACCTGGGCACAAAAGTATCATTTCTGCCTTTTGCACCTCCTCAGACTTTGATTTATGTCCCTCAGTTTTAACTGCATGAGTATTTTTCAGCTAAAATAGAAATCTAAGCTAAACTGATTTAGCTTGAACTTCCCCTGATGATTAGAAGTAAGGCCATCCTGAGTAAATTGCTTTTTTACAAATAACTATCACTAAGTTAGGAAATATGAATTTCATCCTTGACTTGAAGTAACTGCATACCACCTTCATAGTATTTAGGAAAAGTTTGCTTCCTACACACAAGTTTGCCCTTACCATTCAAATATGTCGAGAAAAGGAGAAGAGGATTACAGGAAAGCAAACAACATGATCTGACAACTTCTGTATTAATATCACTGAGCCTGAGAAAATTTGATATGCTCGAAAGGGATAGGTAAGAAATGTCTTTCTAGTTGAAGCTAAATATAGTATTTCCAAATTTATTTTTGCTGTGTGATAACAGCAGATAGATGTGTGAAAGAGTCCTACAGGAGAATATTTATGAAAATTACTATATTGTTGTGCTTATAGTACTGATTTTTATCAATAAAAGCTTACCTTCTCCAAAAAGATGGATGAGTTTATGCTTCAAACAGAAGTTTTGGAAAGGAAAAGAGAAGAAAAAGAACACAAGGCTTTTCATTATCATCCTTAAATTATCTTTTATTAATTAAAGAAAAATGTAGGAAAACTTCTCTATGTTATGCAGATCTAGATATGCTGAAATCAATAGACTTGCTTTGGTATAAAGAGAAGACAAATGTATTTTTATATGTGTTTTTGATGTTACTTCTATGGTTTCAACACTTTTCCTCCTTTCTGGGACATCTATTTTCTGGACTTCTATAATTTTGTAAAGCATGCATATTTTAATAGAAATGTAAAAATACAAGCTAATATCTATTTTATGCTTGTAAAGTAACACTTAAGGTAAAATGATTGCTGTCAGAAACATTCAAACAGCATGGCTTTTTATTAGTAATCATATTTGCATTTTTCCATCAGTCCTCTCTTAGAACATTTTTTGTGGGTTTTACTATATCGATATGTAGAATTTAGACCATAATTTTCTAGCAGTTATCTCAGTACTAAGAGAGATGTGCCTAAGAAGTGAATGCGTGAAAAATTGTTTGAAATGATTCAAAGTAATGTTTTATGTAGCAGATTTCTACATACTAAACACACCACTGCGCCACCCATACTTCTCAAATCTGCTGTGACCATTCAGTGGGTCAATGACCAATTATAAATGACAGTGGCCTCTGCTATGTTCTAGGACATAGCATCTACAGAAAAGAGTGCATGTTAGAATTATCCTGGTTTTTGTTCTCAGAACACTTTCTTAAATATTGTTCATAGTTTTATTATCTTAAAATGAGTCAGTGGAATAATTTTGTTCTTAAAAGTTATGTTCTTCAGGCCAGACATAGGCTTGTGATATGTGCAACAGCAAATTTCTGAAATAATTTAAAGAGCAATATGATCAAAGTAATTTTATATTCTAACTATTTAAAACTTTCAAAGTAACTTTATTTCTATTTAAAATTTCTGCTAAAATTCAAAATAATGCATCTATACCCTGCATATTCATATTTTAAGCTTATATTCTGTCTAAAATATTGGATAAGGCAGAAAAGAAAGATATAAGTATTTTTCATTTTATGTAGTCTCAATTCATTCAGTTTTCTTCAGTTCTCTCCTTTTCAGTCATGAGTAATCTTTATTCCCGACTCTTTCATCATATGTAAACCTCATATTCCCATATAATTATTAATCTTGACTATATATTTCATACATCATTAAATAAGTATCACTGTTTAGTCTGTCATTGCATTATTTAATTTACAGTTTTGCATCACTCTGAAATATGCTTAAAAAATAATGCTGGAAATTCTAATCAAGAATAGGAATATAATTATCACAGAATGTTAGGGGTTAGAAGGGACCTCTGATAATCTCACATCTCTTAGCTTCATGGGAGCTATATTTTCCTGAAAATAGTAATGCTTATATTCTTGTGACATTTTTATTATATTCATTACATCGTTTTACTGAGATTTTGGCAAAAATAATTAAGTTTCCCTTGCCTGAACTTTATAAGACAGCAATGTTTTGAATTGCTTCAGAAAATGCTTCATTATGAATGAGCTGGTTTTGATTGTAACACTGAGAATAAAAAGCCTCAAGTACTATTTATTTGGCAAAATCTCTATTGAATAAAAGCATATAAATATAATCATAATGCTAAATTACAGTTTGCAAACTCAGGTATTTTTAACCATAGAGGAATCTGAAATATTTTTTTTCAGTAAAGATATAGTGACTGAAAATGTAAGACAGATTTACCAACTAAAGTGTTAAATTTCATACATTTTGATTTGTTCAGGCTCATTCATACCTGCCTGTGTCTTTTTGCAGAAGTAATCCTCTGTTCAGTTTTGTCAACAAATATTAAGTGTTTAGTTAGAACAACTGCCACAACTGTCCTAATCATCAAGACTCGTAGAATTCTGTAACGTAACCACAAGTAAATTCTTTGAGGACAATATTAACCAATGCAAACACAAATAGAAATGTTCCCTTTAAACTGTGATGGTTGATAACTACGGTAGACAAATTGATGGCAACAGCTGAAAAATACATCTGCGCAGTGGGTAGGCAGCAAGGTGTAGCTTCATCCCTCGTGACCCTTTTGCAACGAGCAGAGTATACAGGCTCAGCTCCCAAACACGCCAGATCTGGCAATTCGATATGAACAAGATGATGACATCTCATCATCATCACAGAAGAGAGTATCACTTTCACCAACCTACTACTGTGTGTCATAGCACCACACACTAAAGTTTGCTTTCTTTTGGAAAACACAGGCAATTTTCAGGTGAAACGGATGTTCCAAAAGCCTCTAACTCTACCCACATAGCACATCTTGGAGCTAATACCAGAATAACTCTCAAAACAGCGTTTTATTCCCTTTCCATGGAGATAGTTTTGCCCTAATCCTAGCTGCCCGCCAGGAGCCCCTCATTCTCTGCTGGGCAGTCTCAGTTTGGGGAAGTCTGAATATTTCACATGCTGAGGATCACGGAGAGACATTTAGTATTGGGGTGAGGGGCATATCATTCAGTTCCACAGTGAGAGAGTCTCAGGTTCGAGAGAAAGGAGCATAGAGATCTGGTTGTGGAACAGGGAGACATGGAAGAGGAATTGAATTGTTGTCCATCAATAGTTCCCAAGGTGTCAGAGTTCTGTTTAAGCAGGGCATACACATTTAGCAAAAAGGTGTATTTCTTTATTTTGCTGTAGATACTGTGGATAGCACTGTAACGATTCAGGCAACATGCAGCAGTCACAGAAACCCTGATAACACTTGTGAAAGCACAACAGAAACCAGTAGCATAGAAAGCATTAGTCTAATCCTTCTTTTGAAAGGTATTCTCCACTTTTTAGGACAGTACTTTGACAAGCAGAGGTAAGGCAGGAAAGCACCAGAAACACACTAAATCTATCACAGAACATTGAGCAGCAATGACTTTATGTTCCTTCAAGAACAGAAGCAAAAACTGCACCTCTTCAACAGAGCACTGAAGGAATTGAGAAAAAAAGGAGTAAACAAAGAGAATCATAGAATTGTATAAAGGTTTGGACTGCGAGGGATCTTCAAAGATCATCTAGTTTCAACTCCATCTTCCACTAGATCAGGTTGCCCAAAACCCCATCCAGTGTGACCTTGAACAATTCCAATGATGGAATATCTGCAACTACTCTGGGCAGCCTGACCCAGTGTCTCACCAACCTTGTAATAAAAAAATTCTTCATTATGTCTAATCTAAATCCACCCTCTTTCAGTTTGAAACCATTAGCCCTTGTTCTACCACTACACTTCCTGATAAAGAAACCCTCTCCTTCTTTCCTATAGGTCCCCTTTAAGCACTGGAAGGCTGCTATAAGGTCTCCCTGGAGTCTTCTCCAGGCTGAACAAGCCCAACGCTCTCAGCCTGTCCTCATAGCAGAGGTACTCCAGCCCTCTGACCATTTCCATGGGACTCCTCTGGACCTGCTCAGAAATATCTACGTCTTTGGTGCTAGGGGCCCCAGAGCTGGATGCAGTACAGAAGGTGGAGTTTCATGAGAGCAGGGTGGAGAATCCAGAAGGCTGCCACAGGGACTCACCGAGCATCTCCCTGGGAGAGTGGAAAAGGCTTTATAAGTTGTTTTTCGCTTCAGAGATGAGAATGAGTGCTGCTACAGCAGCTGCTTGTACATTCCCACACTTGATCACCTTCATGTCCTAGGTAAGGCACATTGCTGAACACCATGGTACACTCAAGCTGCTGCTCCATAATCTTCAGTTCCTCAGCAGTGATCACTCTACTGGGACAGATTTAGAGATGAGAGGTTTTCTCCCTTTTGTTAACTAGAAAGCACTTAGAGTCCTTACTTATCATTTAGACATTTTCTTTCACTCCTGTATCACTTATTATTCTACTCTGTTCTGGAATCTAGAGTTCTTTTCTACTCACCTTCACAGGATGCCTCTGAATGCTGCACTCAGATTATCTTGATGTTATCTCTCCAACCCAAGCTGTCATCTGTGAGGACTTTTGCCAACATTTCTTGACTGTTAATGAGCTAGAAGTCAAATAGAGCACTGTCTCTTTTTGCCAGTCTACCTTTTGAGTTAGAAAGTTACCACAATTGTAGTCAAGAAACTTGTATAAATTCATGATGCCCTCCCAGCAGGTGTTTGGACGGTTGAAACAGCTTATGAGGAACAGGGCCTGTAACATGGAGATTTTTGCTATAAAGCTTTATGCGTTTCCATCTGCTTGGTAAAGCAGTCTCTAGTAGCCCTACACTTTCAGTTCTTGTTTGTCATCCAAGTTCTGTAGCCTACTGACAATCAAGGTAAGTTGTTAAATCCCTACCCTTCTAAGCAGGCATGTCAAAATCCCTCTGCAACCTTCACTTATGTCTGTTTTCTCCTTTGGCACCATTTCTTCACTTACTTCTGGCCTAAATCTCATCCCTTAATGAACCTTTGTTAAATCCCTTCTGTAGCTAGAAAGTCTATTTGCTGACCCATCATCTTGGACATCAAACAAATTTTGGAAATAATTTATATGCTTATAGAATTCTTGGGGTAGAAACACTATTTTCTGCCAAAAATATCACCTGTCACTGAAGTAATAACTTGACCACAGTACACAATTTCCATACAGGGAAGCTTTGGATATGTTTGCATTTTTTATCTTTGCCAGAAAAACAAATTAATTTAAAGACACCTGAAGGCATCTGCAACTTTGAAGGTTAATGGAGTCCTCTGAATACTTAAAAAGACAGATATTTTTTTGCAGCATTATGCATGTTCTTAATAGAGGTTTATTACTGCTGTAATGCTCTACTCTTTCCAATATTAAGCATGCATCTACCTTCTGAATATACCTCTTTATTCAGAATATTACAAAGCTTTTGCATTTTCTGTCTTATGCTATTTTAATTCAAGCTAATATCCACTGACCCTCAGTCTAACAATCCGTTTTTCCAAATACAATTTTTGCACTGAATATTTATTTTTAATAAAGATCTACCATCATTCACCTCAGAATCACTTGTACTTACGACTCATTTATTCTCTAGGTAGATTCAGCTTTTTCTCTGTCATAAAAACATTATATTTAAAACCAAATATTAGAAGCTACTTATTAAAAAGAAAGGGAAAAATCATAAATGTCATCAATTTCCTGCAAAAACTAGTCACAGTGTAGCAGGCACACTTTCTTCCTTTCTTCCATATGTGTTTTAAACTACTTCCAGGTACATTTTAGGATTCATCTTCAATATTTTTTTAAAAATTACTTTCAAGCAAGAACAATCTTCTCTCCTTGTTGTAATAGAGTTTTAAAGAATAGAATTGCAAGGAGCTCATTTCATAGAAGCACATGGCATTCATCAAAGATCATGAATTTCATTCACTAAAGTTCTACAGAAGCTATAAACAATTCAGGTTTATATCTCTTTTTCAACTCTATTGAAATTATCTCCAGAATTGAAGCAATGAAGAGATACCAGTTAAAATATTTGTATTTAGTATCAGAATTCCCTGTCATGTACAAAAAAAAGAGGACTCAATTTTTCTTTATATTCCCCAAAACATGCTTATGGTTTATGTATTTACATTTTGCATTTCAAATACTTTCAGCTTCCGAGTCTCATTCAGAGGACTGGTGTGCAACAAGCTGAGCCAAGGGAACACTTGTTCCAACTGGGTCCACTTTTACAGTCCGTGCTTAAACTGTCTTAAATCAAGTTAAACTGAATGAATTAATGAAACCTCTGAGTCATCTAACAGTTTGAAGTCAAAAACTTCTTTGGATAGCTTTCCTTACACAGGTTGCACAGGATAGTTGTTGAATCAACACCTGATTTTTAATTGTTTATTTTTATTTTCTTAGTAATAGGATGTATGTAATTCATTCTTAATTCTTCTAATTTTATAAACTCTTTGATTACTCCTATCCGTGTAACTAAGGGTGTGTACGAGAGTATGAGTGAGGAGTGAGAGAATCTAGAAGTCCTCACATTACACAGTTCATGCTCTGTGTTGGACATAGGGGGAGACCAATGACAGCTAGCAACTTTATGGGGTATTTATTTGTTTGGCATTTTTGTGTTTAAGTGTGTTTTGTTCTGTTTATAACAAGTATCTGTTCCTTGCACACTAAGAATAGTTAAATTACCAAGCCAATTCCAGTTAGAATATTACATAGTTAAGTTGATTCAAAACTGACTGTAGTTTTGTATTTTTTAGTCTCATTGCTTTCTTTGAATGTTTCTCAAATAGTTTCCAGATGAGTTACACCCAATACATATATAGTTGTGAATGTATGCATGTTGTAGCTAAACAGTTAGAAGTTTGGAAACTTATTTGGTTTTCTTAGCAGTGAGCATGTGCTTCTAAAGCATTTCCAGGAATGTTTCTGGAATGTGATGAAGTGAGCAAACTGCTACTGAAGTGCTGCATCACCGGCTGGTGGAACTGCAGAAGTGCTGCTGCCTAGCTTGGTTCAAAGCAGTGTTGAAAAGGGCTCGATGGTTTCCAGGTTGATTGATACTGTTCTGTTCAGAAAGCAATGGATTGTAGTAGGTTTCTGAGTTGTACTGTTGCTGCAAAAATGTTAGATATTATAATTCTGCTTGTGGAGATATACTTGTTTGCAACTAAGAAATCCTGTTTCAAAATTCAACAGGGCAGAATATTCACAGATACAAAAGGGTTTTCCACATGGAAGGAACCATATTACCATAAACATTTTTCTCATTTTTAGTTGATTATTACATAAAATAACCTCATTTTGAACAGAATGTGTACACTTATCACGGGACTTGAGAGATTATATGTGCTTTGTGTCTGCTGGTGAGTAGAGAAAAAATATAATAAACGTTTTATGGACTCTTCTATGTACTCATTGCTTCCTACATAAGGGACTAAGGATTAAGGGGCTATATTCAGTGTCCCTCTTTATTTTTATCATTGTATTCTTAGAATTCTTGACTTTTAAAGAATTACCCTCAGTCCCATTACCTGCTTTGCAAGTACTCTGCTTCTATTCACAAAAGGGATTTATTTTACATCCTTCTTTTTTAAGGAATGATGTTAAGGGATAAGGATGCTTTTTGTATCAGTCCTAGACAACCCAGAATTGACTTAAAGCTGTCTTTAAGCACGTATGTTGTTGCTTGTCATGTTCCGAGGTTCAGGACGTTGACTCGCTCAGGTTCCTGATTCCCAGGCCAGGTGACTTAAGGTGACTTACACCAAAGATCTGAACAGCAATTTTATTTATCAATCACCTGACAACGAGGTATTTCAATTGCCCACTCAGCGCAGTCAATACACTTCACGGCAACAAGTCATTAGTAAGCAAAAGAAACTGGCCTTGCCATAGACAGCTTTCTGTTAAAGCTAGAAAGAGAGAAGAGGAAAGTGATAGAAAAAGGAAAGATCACCACCCCTGGATCCAACGACGACCATGGCACACGCAGCCATCTTCAAGTGGTGGGCAAAGAGCACGCAACTGCCCGGGGTGAGCGCCTTTTATACAATCAAGTTCCCACCATAGACCTGGAACGAGGCTGGGGCATAGTGGGGGCTTCTGAGGGGGTGTTACCCCTCCCTCTCCCAGCTTCTTGCAGCCACAGCTCAAAGATCTACCCACTCCCACAGCTCCACCGATGCAGGGCTGGGGCAGGGGGCTCAGTAAAGTGCTGAGTCACCCCCGCACAAACACAGGCAGGTGTCAGGCAGGCGGCTCAGACTGTTTTGAGACATTTGCTAAGTCCCTGACATTGCTAGAGTGAGCTATGTTTGATTACTGAAATATACGCTACTAAGAAAGAATGTAAAGACTTGTAATGCTCTAAATGTCCAATGGTGTACAGCCAAAAAATCTCAGAATAAGTTTTCCTTATAAGTACTTCTGCATAGAAATTGCACAGAAGATCAGCTTGCTTCTTGATAGATTAAACACGGTGTTGTTAGATTTCTTTGAATCTTTAAGTATGGGGCATCTTCTAATCCACCTTAAAAAACATCTCAAGAGGATGTAAATGGCATTTATCTTGCAAAGATCATGATATAATGCACACAAAAATAAATGGCTATTTTGCCTTGATTTTGATCCCAGCCTGTGATTCCAATAATTGAACAGACTACTGTCAAATAATTTCTTGTTGCCTGGGCTGCTAAAAGGAAAAAGTGTGTATATTCATTGCAGTATATGATATATATGAAAAAAAGCCACCAAAATGACCCTCTTCTAAACTGAAATTGTTTAAATTAATATCTTAAAAGCTCCATTTTTCTGAATAATTAATTGCAGTTCATTGACTATAAAGTCAAACACTTCTGCTTTTCTTTCTAGTTCTGTAACATGTAAGAATCTGTAAGATGAAAATGTTAACAATACATTGCTTTACTTTCAATATTACATTGCATATGTATTGGAGTTCTTTTGTTGGAAAACATATTAGCCTATTATTGACTGTTTGTTGCGGGTTTTTGTTTGTTTTCTGACTATTGCATAGCTGTACACGTCAATTCCATTTATTCACCATGTGTCCATAACACATGTGTCCATTTAGCTAATGAGTATTTCCAGCTCTTTCTTTGCCAGATGCCAAGTTATAGCATTTCTCAGTAGTTCTATGTAGATCTACAGTCCAGCTGCTGAGTATAACCCATACACATTTCTGTATATGTAGTATGTCTTTGCAATTCTCACACATGCATGTATTTACATTACCTGAAGTTATCTAAAGCTTGAAATTAATCCCACTGAATTGTCACGTAAAAGGCTTATAAAGACTAATTCACAGTGGTTAATGAATTTCAACATATGTTTGTAGATTTTGTGATTTTGTGATTACATACTTGTTTTTAATGTTTTTGCTCAGCGTTCTTTTCCTTAGATCTAGAATTTTCTATTATATGTAAAGTTGCATCTAATTATACCAGCAATAATTTTGAGTCTGAATGAAAAGTAGAGGCAAGAATAGCATGAAAATTCTTTTCCCAGTTAATTTCTGAAGCATCACTTTGGAATTTTGGTACAAATGAATGAAAGAAATTGATACTAGCATAACATTTATCAAAAATGTTTAAATAGTTCCTGAAATTTAAGATTCTAAAAATAGCAAAATGAAATAAATTGTGTAGTAGATGTTGCAAGCATGGAGTAATAATGCCAGAAAGTTCATTCAGCTATTCTTTAAGAAGTGTGACTTGACTGTGTTAACATAATGGAGTCAAGAAGATAACACCAGTAGGCATTAAGGCCACACATTTAATATATACATGTAAGAGTGATAGCTGGGTTTAGATTTCTGAAGAAATTGCTACTGTAAGGTTCTTTATGTGCTTTTCACACAAGTGTTGATTCAGCTTCATTTTCCAGTCTTTTTCATATGTGTGGTGCTACATTATTTCACTGTGCATATCTAAACCTTAGATGGACATTTTTATGGTTTTTTTGATTCTTACTATTCTCCTGTGTTAGCGTGGAGAGAGCTAACTTAAAATTTTGAGATGGTCACACCATCATTTCACTTATATTATTACTATAAGTACTAAGCTGAGAATTTCAAGTGAAGAAGTCCAGCAGAAAGACTCAGATCTAACTTTAAAGAGAAAATGCTGATAATTTTCTGATCCTCTTCCACACAAGATAAGACATGTTAAATTCATTTTATTAAATGCCATTTTTATTATCTTCCTATATCTTGTTTACCTGGCATTTGAAAAATGCCAAAGTACCTATATATTTGTAACTGAACTACAGTCTGCGAATTTCTACCTCCTATTTAATTATTATCTTTTTATTATCTTCACAAAAATGTAAGAAAAACATCATTTTTTTTCTTTTGATTATTTAATAGATGCTGTTTTTGAAGAGTTGGATAGATTTAAATCTGTTTTATCTAAGAGTCTGTGCTTCTTCCACTGATAAAATTTGACTGATGGATTACCATTATGACATACAGAGAAAAAAGGATCACTCCAGTCTTTTTGGATCTTTAAATCAAAGCCTAAGGAATATACAATTAATTGAATTATTCCTATTAATGAAGAAATCTATGAGGAAAGAAGTTTCTTTGTATGTAGATCTGATGTCTAAATTTACTAAATTATAGATCAAATTGCAGAGATTTAATTCCAATGAGCACTCCAGTGAATTTTTTTCTTTTTTTTTGCCTTTTTATTTCCTCTATTCCAGCGCTCATTGACTATCCAGTTCATTCCTAAGTTTCACTTCTTTCTATTTTGTTGAGTCTTTATTGATAGTTATTGACTCATTTATCTCATTCAAAAAGTCATTTCCGGAGAGTGCATAGACTTCATCTCACAACATATCACAAGATAATAGGAAAAAAATACACTGGATAATAAGAGAAAAAATAAATTTAGACCTATATCTATTCAATCACTCCTCCAAGATAACATAATGTCAGTCATCTCTATATCGAGACATAAATATCTTTATTCTTCAGTCATATATTAAAAAAATACAATTTTATATTAGCAGTTTTCATACTTTGTAATACATATTTCTGTTCCGCTGCTGAAAACCAAAAATGTTTATCCACAGCTTCGAAATAGCACTTGAAAATCAAAAATTTGTTGTTATCTGAAAAGTGCAATGTATTATTGGATATGGTCTGTGATTCTATGATCTATTGATATGTGTGAATTTTAATAGCCCTCAAATTTAGATCTTCTAAAGAAAATTTTTATTGTGTATGTCATTTTAGAATAATGATGGGTTCACCCTGGCCAGCAGCAAAAAAACCCACCTTGACTTTGACTCACTCCCCTCTCTCAGGGGATGGGGAGTAAAAATAGAAGGAAGGTGAGAAGGCTTGTGGATGAAGATAAAAGCAGTTTAGTAGGAAAAAGCAAAAGATGCATGTGCAAGCAAAGTAAGACGAGGAATTCATTCACTCCTTCCCACCAGTAAGAAATTACGTCATAACCTAGGAAGCAGGGCATAACCAGGAAGACAATCACTGTAACCGCAAACATCTCTTCTTCCTTCTTTCCCCAAGATTTTGTCGCCGAGCATGACATCAAATGGTGTGTGTTCACACATACCCCTTTGCCTATTTCAAGTCTACTCTCCCAGCTGTGTCCCCTCCCAGCCTCTTGCCCAGCATACTCACTTTAGGGGAGGTGGGGGAGAAAGAGAGAGAAAGCCTTGATGTTCTGCAAGCAGAAGGTCAGCACTACATGGACTACACCAAACAAACTTAAGTTCATGACTTCATCCCAGCCAGATCCAGTAGAAGCATTCTTTCAAACTAGTTTCATTAGGCCAAGGCCTGACTGCAGTTAATAACGATGTGTGATGGTCTGGGTGGGTTATAGGAGAAATTGACATTTTTTTTGTCACCAGGTTGATCTGTTTTAGAGAGATGTTATCACCTCTTACAAGAATTTCATGTGTATTCATCTATTGATTTGAAGGTGTAATTTTGTCACTCTACAATTACATGGTACATCAGTCCATCACAAAACTGACGTCACAGAGGTGGAATTATATGTGCAGCTATAAAATATCGCAACTGCAATTTTATCCAGACGGCCAATCTAAACTCAGTGGTGTCCGGCACCAGTGAATTAGTAAGACTGACTTGCATGTAGGCGTAGTGCCATGTGAACAGATGGACATGAGTACAAAAATCTAAGAGACCATCTATAATCACAAAATGTATTTGTGAAGGGCCCAATTTTAGCCAGGAAGTACCAGATGGTTGTCTGTCCTGAGGTTATAGGAACACCGCTATGGGAATGTACCATCCTTAATCCTGCTTTTGGCTAGATAAAATGTCTAAGATTAATAAAATGTCTCTGTAAGTGCTGAAGAAAATAATTCTATTTTACATATTTTATTAGAAATATTTTAATATTTCTTAAAAAAAAAGTATATTCACTTATATAAAAGTGAAAAGTCATTTGTAGGCAAAGGAAAGGGATAATTCAGGGATACCCTTAGTAAAATTTGACACAAACTTTTGTTGCGTCAAGTGAACTCTAATTTAAATAGAACTGATTGAAGTGATGGTGGCCTTTAGTGAATGGATAGAAAATTCTTCCCTTTTATGTTTCAACTACAGATAAGTCTTGCAATTAAAAAAAAACAAACCCCAACATATCTTTCTATGGGAGTCTGGCTGTGATGCTAAGTTCCATTATATTTTCAGGTATAAATGGAAGTTAGTGACAAGGAATGTGGCCAATTAAAATAAAAGAAGTAACTTTTATAGTCTTCTTTTCCTTCTGCTTAAAGTATCATATTATTGGGCATGAAATGACATAATATCATCTGTATCAACACTTTAATTAGATCTGCACCTGAATATGTTGGGCACATTCTAAACGATTTATTGGCTCGTTTAGACTTCTAATAATACGTGTTCCCTTGAAATCATGATTTTAAATAACTTAGGTTGTAATTTGCCTGCTTAAAAGTCTATGCAACCTTCTACAGTGAAGGAATGAGAATCTTTTCTTGCCCAACATTCATTGTGATGATTGATGATGATGATAATGATGATGAGGAGGACGAGGATGAGTGGCTATATCACTTCTGTTTTTCTTCAGACAAAATATTTCAGTTTTATTATTGGTACCATACATGAAGAAGGGAAGAGATGCAGTTAATACACAAAAATGAAAAGCAAGCTGAGATATGTATTTTTCACCTTTCCTTTTTCGTAAAAAATGATGATTTAAGTGAGCAGAACTTTATATATGAAGATCTTTGTGAGTGCAGCTGATTTATTGTATACTTTGTTTCCAAACGCAAAAGAAATTACAATTACAGAATAAGATCTGAGTGGATTTCTCTTTCTGACAAATGTGCAATGTTTCATAACATAAGAAAGTAAAATCATGAACATCCACTGATGCAAGTTGACAATGTTATTGAATTCAGTGTTTAAGCAAACTGATATTATGTCTTTAGAACATGAGTAATTTAGTGATACTATTGTGAACTTTCATCAGTAAATCCGGAAATTTTGCCCTTTCTGCTGTGTTCTTCAGCATAATACTTCCTGTAGGATGGACCTGATGATCTCAGAGGTCTTTTGTGGCCTCAACTATTCTGTGATTCTGTTTAAGTTTTGGTGGATGTTTAATTCTAACAGTACTCTTGCAAAAACACACACACACCCCCAACACAGACTAGAAATGTATTTTATATATTTTTTCTGTGGCACTATCAAAAATCTCCTCTCATCTCAGTGGTCCTAAATTTATACACATCCTTAGGCTTTACAGAACTTAGTTGACAAATTCTGCGCTCGTGAATATAGTATATCCAATATGCTTTATTGTTCAAAAAGCATTGAAAAAGCAGGCAAAAAGCAGCTGATCTAAAACATGCTATGAGATATTGTTTAAACCTGTGAATGCATAGTAATAAACCTCTACTGTCAATGCACATTATACTTCAAAGCCATCAAACCTTAGCCTTGCAAAAAAATATTGTGGAACACATGTTCCAACAGTTTGGCAACTATTTTTTATGCTATTTTATGTCTCCGAAAATGATTTAAAATTCTTGCTGGCATTATAAACACTCTGCCACTCTATCTAAATATTCCTGGAAGATTTTCATAGTCTGTATCACTCAAGGTCTGATACAACTGACACGACAACGTCAGGGGCAATTTTAAGCTGTTAAAGACCTTGCTTTATTATATCCCGGTCAGTGCTGACTGTAGCAGAAGTGGAGAAAAGATGTTCATTATGTCAGGGAAAAAATGTTAAACAGAAAACAGGATGCCAATTTCTTAACCTTCACCAGTATAATCTTCTCTAAAATGACAGAAACATGTCAAATAATGAGAAGAAAAAAAAAGTAATAAATGTCAGTAAATCACAAACCAGACAAAAAAATAGTAGAAATCTCTAATTCTCTGAAGACACACTGAAAAATCATAAAAGAGTTTGAAATCTTTTCCCTTCTTCATCTTTTTCTACGATTTTTTAAAGTCTGTAAGGAAGATTGTGTGCACTAGCTTTTGTTTCACTTATCAGTTATTTCTGTTAGAAATATAAAAGATAATTTAGAACATATTTTTATATAAAATAATCTAAATTAATAACTAGCAATCATTCCTACAAAAATATTGGTACTCTTTTTTTTCTTAAATCAATGTGAGACACACAAATCCTACTACTACTGAAACTTATATGCTGACACAAAATTGTGTGAAGCTGTCTAAATTTAAACACTTCCAATTATTTTAGTAGACATTCAATGACAAAAAAAAACCCCAACATCATGATTCAATAAGCTTGATTCAATAGTCTTTGGCATTGACATATTTATCTTCATTGATTTAAGGAAGATTAGCAAATGTTTATACATCCTATTCCATTTTCTTACTAAATTTATTTCCCATTGGCTTGACTAAATATGGAACCAGACACCAGAACACTGTTAATCTGTATGCACAAAGTATTCCACTCAATAAAATCTTAAAAGCTGGTGTATTTTTGAAGCCTTTTGTAACTAGCTTTTTTAGTAAATTCACAAGTCATATTCTACTACAAATTTAGAATAATAAATATGAACTGTAGAAGCATTAAGCAACTAATATGGATTTGAAATTTTATTACTCTCTTGCTTCCTATTTACGATATTTGCTAATATGTAGAATTTAAGTTACTGTTATACTGTAACATTTTTAATATATTATTTTAAATATTTTCAGGAAAAAAGTAGCTCTTAATGTTTTTTTATAGTAATAGCCATTGTCTTTAAAGTCTTCTTTTTACATTACATTTTTCTGTGTCCTTCATCTGAAACAGTAATGCAGAATTACTACTATTTTTTCCAATAGAATGTCAGGCAATAGGGTAATTCTCCCTAGCTATCTTTTTAATTGCTCCCCGATTAGAAATAAAGTGTGAGTGCTTTTCTTTCACAGCATATAACACAGCAACTGCAGTTGTTGCTTTTTTTCAGGACAGACACAGCAGAATCTGAATTCGGTTTTTTATATTAGTCAAGAAAAGAAAATCGTTTAACAAAAAGCAAACATTTTATCTGTCAGAAGAAGAATTCTATATGAGGGATTTTTATGACAATTCTAACCAAACTCTTACTTCTTACTTGGATTTTTATGTTATTTCCACAGACTGATGATGAGAGGTTTATTTTTTCACCCACATAGTCTTGAGATATCCTCAAGCTTTTCACATTTCCAAATATCAACATGAATATAGCATAATTTACAATAGGTCCTGAAGTTAAGAGCTGCAACCAAAGAGCTACAAACACCTCTACTTTCCAAGAGGCAATAGTCTTATGCTCTGCCTCAGGTTCAGAGCAGTCATATGTTTACCTCTTAGCTTTAAGTAATACTTACTGTGGGAAATATCAGCTTGTAACAAGGTTCTGCTATAAGAAAGGATGCTTACCAAAATGTATTGTTTGTATTTGTCAACTATTATTAAAATGTTTTCAGATGTGTTTCATCAATCATCATTTCCTCCTGCCTACAATGCAACAAAGTGCTTCTTTCTTACAGAATGCCAACTTTCTGCAATCATGTAATCAACTCTATTCAGGCCTTAAGTGAGCTGAATCACCACTTGGAGACACCTAGGTTTTTTCCTTTTCTGTAGAGAGTCTTGATAACTGTTCTTATAAATTGGGTAGTTTTGTTAAATGTCTGAGGTTAGATATGGGTGATTCATTTCCTTCCTACACTGCGCAAGGCATACTCATATTTACTGTGTCAGTTTTTGCCAACATTAATCACCTGTTAATTTAATTAATGCATTTAATTAATCCATTTTATTTCTTCCTATAGAAGTCTTCACGCTGATTACTTTTCAATCGTTCCTTCTTGATAACTGAAGTATGGAGCATTTATGAATTGACATTGTGAGTAATGAGTAGTAAAATGTATGTTACTCAAAGAAACTTTGTATATATTTTCTGTGGCACTGCTTATACTCAGGATATGTTTTCTGTGAGTAAAGGAACAAGTAAAGCATGGGAAAAGAAAATTTTTTTCTGGTGAAATAAAGAATTTGAGCATGTGTGTTTGTGCACTTGCACTAATACTATCCTTGCAGTGCATGGTGCATGGCCATAGAGCAGATTCCTGGAACTTGTTTTTCTCTGGGCCTGTGTCAACTATGGGCAGCTTGCTACTGTTCCAAATGGGAGAACAACACTGTGTATTCTTTCAGAGTGCTGCTTTTAAAAAGTTCTGAGCCATGCATGAGAGATAAAGCACTGAGGAATGCCCAGCTAGATTTCATACATTTATTTCTGAAGGCTAGCAATGTTCTTTATTGTTTCTACTGCATTAGTAATGAGATACCTTGATTAGAATCAGAACCTTACTTGGCCAGAAATTTTACAAAATATCTAGAGTTGAAAATCTTACAAGGATCAAGTGCTTCACTCACCAGCAGCACTATGATAGTGATGGATTTCATAGACATGCATATCCAACTTAAATCTAAACATTTTTAAGGCTCTGGGGTAGCTTGATTCCTTCATTCCAGAAAAATATCTTAAAAAAAAGTAATCTGAAACATGATGTAAATGTTATGGGAAGGTTGAGAGCTGCATTCAAGCTTTGAATATTTCGGTAAATTAGAAAATTCCATGTTGTAGTGAAGTTTTCAAAGAGAATCTCATTGTGATAGAGCTAACAGAATAAGTATCTACTCAAACACACATCTAGACATGGTATCTTTAGAGTATATAGAAAGAGAAATAAATTAACAAATACAAAATCTGATGAAGTATTTGTGGCAAGCTGCAGAATTAAAAAAAATATTTAAAAATGTATCTTCAGACTGTGCGAGTGTATGTTTAGATCTTCATATGACATCCTGGTCTCTCACCAGTTATCGTGACTCTCACACAAATAAATAGCCGGTACAGTGCTTCATCAAAGACTTTCAGAAGTGACTTAGTGTCAATTACTGATATGTCTCACTGTCGTGGGTTAGGGCTGGGCCG
>NW_009698337.1:0-561 GCF_000703405.1 Apaloderma vittatum
ACAAAACAAAAGCTCTATGAAGAGCTCCCTTACAGCTCTCTCCTCTCCAGACAGATCTCATGGGAAGCTAGCAAGTACACATCAAGCTGTGAAATGTGTGAGAAGTGGGAACTAATCCCTCTCTTCCTTGGGGCATGGTAGCCATCCTGTGGGTTGAGGTAGACCTGTGGTAGACTGTGTCCCTGTGGGATCTCTGGTTTCAGAAGCTGAAAAAAACCAACTGTTTGACTGCTCTGAGGTGTGTAAGTGCACAATGACTTGAGGAAGAGAGAATGGTTACCGAGCACTTCATGAGTTATGCTAGTTTCACTGTGAACCTGTTTCTCTTGTCTGCAGCACTTCAAGAGAGCCAGCAGAGAAGCTGGGTGGCCACAGTGCTCCATCCTGCCCCTTTGGGCTGGAGGACACGAAGCTGCAGAGCAGGTTCCATTAGTGTAGACCTTAACACAGATGCTTTAGGCCTGTAGGAGTGGAGGATTCAGCTACTCCTGCCAGGCCACTGTTTTTCCCTAGAGTATGTTGATGTGCCGGAGCATATCAGAGCTGCATGCAAGACCTGCA
>NW_009698338.1:0-27940 GCF_000703405.1 Apaloderma vittatum
CCAGGCAACACATGGAGACCGAGTGGGAATCTAACCCGCGACCTTGGTGTTGGTCACTGTTGCCAGCACCGCGCTCAAACCACTGAGCTAACCGGCCCCCTATTGCTGGCTCATGGGCATCCTGCTGTCCACCAGGACCCCCAGGTCCCTTTCTCCTACACTGCTCTCCAGCAAGTCGGTCCCCAATCTATATCAGCACAACAGATTACTCCATTGCCACCACCTTGCATGGACATCCCAGGCTGGGGCTGACACTGATTCTCCTCCCTGATTTGGATCCAGATGCCCACTTGCAGGCCAGTGTCCCAGACTGTCCTCATCCCGTCCCCATCCCCATGTAGGTGTCTGATGCCCAGGTTTGGGGCTGCCTCAGCTGTACCCTAGTCTGCCCTCCTCCTGATTGAGAGGAACTGGCCCTAGGTGAGATGTTCTATCCTGCCACCCTGAGGAGCCTCCTCATCCCTTCTGTCCCATAGGAAGCAGTTGATCCTCAGTACCCCGTGACACACCCAGTCTCCTTGGTAATGAAGCAGACAAGTTTATAATACAGTCATTTTTCACAACCTCCTTAAATCAAGGCAATTGCAGGAATTTTATAAAATTGTGCTGATGAGATACTCTGATCCTTTGGAAGACCCTCAGTGCCTTGAATCCACCTCAGCAAAAACATTTGCCCATATGTAAACTTACATGGTAACAAATCGTTTCCGCTCTCTTTGCACTTAAGTGAAGCGTCTACAGCAGTGATGCACACCTGCAGGTAATAATCACTTTCACCGCAATCTCTAGACAGTGCTTAGTCTATGTTATATGCTCTGTGCACCACCCTCTCATGTGACATCTATCTTCCATGTCACATCCCCACATTCAAGTCAGACTCATTTTTCATTCTCCAGCCAGGGTTCTTTCGTGCTCTGAGCTCCTCCATCCCCTGCCTCCAATTACACATGATGGACTTTACCTTATTGAATTCATCTCTTGCACATCTTCTCCTATTTACAGCATTTCTCCAGCTTCAGGTGTCTGCCTTTGTTCCTGTTCTAGCCTTCCAGCTTCAGTGCTTTTCAGTACAAAAAGCAGTGCATTTCAAAGTAATGACTTGCCTGTTACTATCCAGGAGCAATTCTTTTTTTCTTTCAGACCCTAAACTAAGCACTGAATTTAGCAAGAAGAATACCATTACTTTTGGTCCCCTATGTCCTCTCAAACTATACATCCTGCTACAAACTCACTTGCAACGCGGATTCATTGAGAGTTTTTGCTTGCACGAGTGTCATTTACTCTCCCAGATTTATCTGAACAGTTTGAATTCAGTTGTATTCCAGGTAAGCAAAAGAGTATTATTTATAAAATTGGAAATACATACAAAATAAATTGAAATAAATAAGGAAACAATCTTAAAAAGTGTTGTAGCTGTCATATTTGAGGGTATTACTCAGTTAATGAACTAAGAAGCTGCTGAATTAATTTATTCCTCTGGAGTAGAGTACTTCTGCCTTTCAGTTGCATTTGAGGATTTTCTGCTGAATGTAGACAAAGTTTCAACCCATGTCTTAAGAATCCTTTTATTTCTCTACTGTTTGAGAGACTTGGGAATAGCATGGCCTTTCTTCTAGCTGCTTGCTCTCCACCAGAATGCGAAAGGAATGTTCTTAAGCTTATTTGAGAATAAATCTCTTTAGGTATAGAGGAATCATGGAGTGTTGATTCTTCTATCCTGTTTGCCTTTTCTCTCAGGAAATCAGCTGAACTGCAGTGATAAAAATGAATTACAGTAGTAAACCTACAATGTAGCATTCTGTAGGCTACATATCATGAGATCTTTTTGGCACAAGTGGCAATTTTATTCCTGGTTTACTGGCATATTATAAAGACTGCATATAATACATTAAGAAACTTTCTGGGGCTGGGTCACTGTGTCACAGTCCTATTCAGGGAAGCGCTTAAGCATCTATATAATATGAATCATGTGTTTAGGTCCCACAGGTGCCAATGGAAATTAAGCAACTACTCCAGTGCTGTTCTGAATAGAGATTTATTCTTAAACCATGTTCTTAAAATAAAATATTCGTCTTTAGTCAAGGCTGGAATAAACTAAAGTGAAACACTTGTCACGCAGGGTTTAGTGTGGGTTTTTTTGTTGTTTATTTGAGTTTGGTATTTTAAAGCTGCTTTTTTTAAAAAATACATCAAAATTTCCTATTCATT
This sequence comes from Apaloderma vittatum, assembly GCF_000703405.1. Taxonomy (NCBI): domain Eukaryota; kingdom Metazoa; phylum Chordata; class Aves; order Trogoniformes; family Trogonidae; genus Apaloderma; species Apaloderma vittatum. Next base: position 2,209 of record NW_009698338.1, read on the forward strand.
TAATGTGTTTGTCAGCAATTGTGCAAATATTAAAATTTGCTTAAAGTCTGTAGAAATTTATACAGAGACAGACTGATAATCTTTCACTGAAATATTGCCACCTTCATTTCTGAAGAATATTATCAACACATAGGAAAGGCACTTAAATTAGTGTAGCTCAGTGAAGACAAAATACCTATGTAACATAATAGTGTCACCAAAGTTTCTAAGTCAGATAACCTCTACCACTCCTTTTTTATTTTAAAAACCTAAAGCTCAGAGTCATTTTTGTAGTTCAGCACTAGTCCATGCTCAGGCTGTCTCCAGACTTGTCCCATCCCAGGGAACTACAGGCCAGTGAGCCTCACCTCTATGCCTGGCAAGATCGTGGCATGGATCCTCCTGGAAACCACGCAAGGGCACATGGAAAATAAGGCTGTGATTGGTGACAACCAGAATGGCTTAAATAAGGGTAAATCATGTCTGACAAATTTGGTGGCCTTCTATGATGGTGCTACAGCCTTGGTGGATAATGGAAGAGCAGCTGCTGTCATCTACCTAGACCCGTACAAAATGTTTAGCACTGTCTGTTGTGACATCCTTGTCTCTAAGTTGGAGACAAGGGTTTGATGAATGGACCATTTGGTAGATAAGAAATTGGCTAGATGGTCACTCTCAAAGAGTTATGGTGAATGGTTCAATGTCCAAATGGAGATCTGTGACAAGTAGTGTTCCTCAGGGCTCAATATTGGGATTAGGGCTGTTTAATACCTTTGTCAGCAATGTGTACTTTCAGCCCAGAAAGCAAATCTCATCCTGGGCTGCATCAAAAGACACATGGTCAGCAAGGTCAAGGGCAGTGATTCTCCTCTTCTACTCTGCTTGTGAGACCTCACTGCGTCCAGCTCTGGTGTCCCCAGCATAAAAAGAACATAGACCTGTTGGAGCAGGTCGAGAGGTGGGCCACAAAGATGATCAGGGGGTTGGAACACCTCCCCTGCGAGGACAGGCTGAGATAGATGAGGTTGTTCAGCCTGGAGAAGAGAAAGCTCCAGGGAGACCCTATAGCAACCTTCCAGTACCTGAAGGTGGAGTACAGGAAAGATTGGGGGAGACTCTTTATCAGGGAGTGTAATAAAAGGACACAGGGTAGTAATTTCAAATTGAAAAAGAGTAGATATTAGGAAGAAATTATTTTCTGTGGTGAGACACTGGAACAGGCTGTCCAGAGATCCTGTGGATACCTCATCCCTGGCAGTGTTCAAGGCCGGGCTGGATGGGGCTTTTAGCAACATGGTCTAGTGAAAGGTGTTCCTGCCTATGGCTTAGGACTTAGAACTAGCTGATTTTTAAGGTCACCTCCAACCCAACACTTTCTCTGAATCCGTCTCCACTGTAAATCTTACTCACAGCAGCAGCCCAGACTGTCTGCTGTGATACATCAGGCCGGAGAATATTTCTACCTCTACCTGCCTTTCCAGACTTGTTCCTTTCCTAGAGGACAGGGTGACATCAGTGACTGCAGGACAAAAACAAAAAAAAGAACAAATCCTGCAATCAGTAACTCAACAATTGTCTAGTCTTCACTTCCTATCTTTCTGTTTTCAGCTTCTTCTTTCTAATAACCTCTCCCTTTCTCCCCCTCTTCCAGCTTCTCCCTCTCTCCTTCTACCCTCTCTTCTCTCAGACTTACTGACATTTTCATAAGAGGTCCCCATGAGGGAACCAGTTTTCTTGTTCTCAGGGAGTAAGCAGCACAAATTTGGCATTCTGCTGTCACATCATCTCCCAGTTTTAATCAAAAAACCTTTCAAGAACATAAAAAATTAAGGGAAATGAATTTTATTTCCATCCAGAAGCCAGAATTAATCCAAGATCTATATTGGAGAAATAGTTGGTTCTTATTTCGTTTCCAGGCTAACCAAGAGCCTGAGTCTCATTTCAGAGCTGGTAATTTCTAATGCTATTGGAAAAAAACAACCAGCCTGCCGTTCCCAGTCATCTTTATAATATTTTCCAGCACTGGAAATTGTTGACTAGCACAGCCTTTGAACAAAAACATTCACTACGCTAAATTTAGACTAAAGTCATGTAACAAGTGTGTTTTAAAGGAGCAATTCTAGATTAGTACCAATTTAAACGCTGGATCAGAACAAGTCTTTAGTAATCTTTTAGAAAGTGTTCTTTTCTGGAAGGAAATATATGAGCAATTTGTCATCAGTGGTTTATCTAGAAGGATATTCAGAGGAGCAATGAGACTATCCACAGGAATATCTGCTCTAACATAGATCAGTTTCGGGAGCTCAGGGGCCCCAGTTCTACACAGTCTGTATGATGTGAACACTGGGTGTCTTAGGTAGAAGTACAGGGAATAAAGACCAGTCAAAAACACAGATGTAGGTCCTAATCTGTGGGACTCAGTTACAGACTTATCATTTTAGAAGAAAATAGTTCTTAGTAGTGTAGACATGTGCCTTGTCTTTCCTGGTCTTGGGGTCAGGCATTACTCACTAGAACTTAATGGTTTCAGAAATATAGAGGTTGACAGGTTATGGACCACCAAACAGATGTACATTCCATGAGACATCAGAAAGATTCCTGCAGAAAAGAAGAAATTTGGATATGCATCTGAATTGAGCTAATTTTTAATAAGCTTATTGCCCACACAAAGTTTCCATATTGTCTGCAAGAGATACCTTGGCTCTCTGTTAATGACAGAAGAAATGCACATAATCTATACAAGTTAAATTCGGTTTCAGACTGAGTTCATATTCATGGCCTAAAGCGTTGCTTCAGGAGATCATTGGTAGTATGCCATACCTTCCAGTTCTGTGTATTTTATATGTTCTAAAGAACCTCAAATAGCTTTAGAGGACTAAGTGTAGTGTACTGAATTCTGTGCCTCTTCAAAGGTGAGGTGAACTGCTCAGTAAATTTGATCAATGGTGTTGACAATATTGTCACTAAATAAAAAAAAATAAAGAAAATTAAATACCTGTCTCACACATAACTGCTTTTCATGTAAGTTATTAACCTTTACCTAGATGCCATGCCAAGTCTGTTTTTTGAAAGTGTCATGGTATCTACATTGTGTGAAGAAAGGCAATATACTTGATCTTGAATCTATGTCACCAAAGACTGAAAAATAAATTTGTGGGTGAAACAGGTATACGTCGGCAGCCTAGGGCTTTTAAAGAAAAGCTAAGATACTGGTCAATCTGATGATCACTAAGAGTTGTCAAAAGTCTTAGCTTGTTGTTAGTTTGCTTATTTGTAAGCAGCCCAGGGAACATTTTTAAGGAATTAATCAAAGAGAAAGCCTTGTGGATGGGGCATGGGAGGCAGCATGGAAAGGAATATAAATATGTTCTTTCTGAAGTTGAACAAGGGACCGTATTTTGACAGGTTGGGAAGGCAAGTATTTCCATACTTGTAAGTTGAGGTTTGACTCAGTTCCACTAAAGAGAGCTACAAAAAGAAGTCTTGAAGAAAATCATACCATTTTCTAAAATGCACACATTCCAATCAGGCCTCTTCCATGAGACTTATGGTATAAAACCGGTGATTATATTGGAATTTCAGAAATAACTTGTAGGGCTCCCAAAACACAGGGAGGAGTCCCTCCCAGGGTTGGAATATTAAGTTGGCTCGAAGAGTTGTTGGCTTTACGAAACATCCAGCACTATATTGTGATCATAATGAGATTTTCATACATTTTTTAAAGGTTTACATGAGAAATCTGCAGGGATATGAGCCACTTATCAGATAACTCAGAGAAAAATAACTTGTTTAGTGTGACAGGCTTTCTCTGAGGGTGTCAGATATATTTCATGAGCACATACAGCCTGACTTTTACAAATGCGGTTTCTTAAAACATCAGCTGCTGATAACTATGCAAAATGTCATTGCATTTTGGAAAATATAGCCATACATTGACTGGAATCATTTATTTGTACTCAGATCTATGTTTATAACACAAAGAATCAAATTTCACTTAATGCATTCCTTTACTGCATTCATTGCATTAACAAAGCTCTGTGGAAACAGTACAAAGTGAAACCAATTCTAACAAGTCAGTCTCATAGAATTAATTCTATCTAGAGTATATTTCATTCCAATTCAGCTGTTAACCTTCCTACCCTGCAGCCTCAGGTGTGAATTTTAATACTATGATGAATCTTTGTGGGAAAAGACCTTCCTTAACACCGGTGTTGTTTATATGCATTCAAGTTATTAATGGTTCGGGTATGAATTTAACACCTCCACAGTTCTGAATTGTGAAATAATCTCTGCATATTACTGTAACTGTAACTGATTGCATCTATTCATCCAAATTCTTCCACAGACTGCCAAGGAGGCTCATGTTTAACTGAGGATATTTAAAGGAAGAAGCATAGCATGCTGATAATCGTATGTAGGACGCTAACATGTTTCCCTCATAAAGTCCCATCTTTCATGAGCACTCAACACCAACAACTCAATTTTCTTGAAATAGATATTTTTTTCTTTCCATTTAGACACAAGAATGGTGTGTCAGCACCAAAAAGATTCTGCTGGGAGTTAAGTCTGTTGCCTGTTGAAGAACCAAAACTTTTTTTCCCTCTTTCTAAGTGGACCCTTATGTATACTCTGAAACTGGCTAATTTGTATTGGAAATAAATTTATAATTGTATTTTCCTTTCAGACACAGTGATTTGAAAGGCCTAGAAATTGGAGTATTTTAGATTTTTCTTCAGAACTGCTTAGAAAATGCAATTAACAACATTAATTCTGGAATAGTTTATTGAGTTCAGATAGGTTCGAAGTATTTCAAGTTTAATGACCATTTTACTAATTCCTGAAAAAAGTTAAGTGATTTTTTCCTTAGATTCCCTCTCTCTGTAAAAAAAAAAAAAAAAGAAAAAAAAAGGTGCTTTTTCTTGGAAGAGGGTTTCATCTGGTAGGCTGTAAACCCTGAACCTGTGAAGCCCCAGACTTGTAGCAGGGCTAAACTCTTAGATTTACAGGAAAGAGTACAGTGGACTCAAATCGCAGTTTACAGGAACAGATTCTGCATTTACTCAGCCTTCCATTGTCTTTCATGATTTCACTGTATTCGGGGGTGGTCTTCCTTGAATGGAGGTGCAAATGTTCAATTAAATACTCAGGTTTTTGGCCAATTGCACCATATTAGTTTTAATGAAGCTTCCAAGGCAGATTTCCCTGTACATCAGGGTTTTGTGAATAAAGAGAAAAAGCAAAACCCAGTAATGAACACTGCAGAGTTTCTGATCTGTGCAATACTTGGAAGTATGTGATTTTGATCTAACTGGATAAAATTCGTTCTTGCAGGAAAATGTAACTTATGATAAACTGGAGTGTCTGCTTTTTTGTCAGTGTGAGTTTTGTTTGTTGCAATCCTCAAAAATCATGTTGATTTGGAAAATTTCATGTTAATGGGAAAGTTTATAAAATTGTTGCTGGAGATAACAAAGATTAATATTTCTATCTTCCTGGAAGAAGTCCTCCATACTCCTGAATGCATCTGAATGGATGTGGATCTAATCGCTCAATCATCAGAGCACACAGCTTAATTAAGATTTAGACAGATTAAGTTATTGTACATTCATTTGTTCACATTCTATTTCAGATGTGAATCAATGCAAATCAGTTTAGAGATCTTCACAATTAATTTATAACCTCACAACAGGTGTTGTGCTAATTATATCTATTATTGTCCAGAAAACAATATTAGTTAGGCGGCAGACAGCTAAACTATGATAATTTAATCTTGTATCCCATGTTCTGATACTATTATTTTGAATAATGGATAAACAACAAATATATATTTTCATATTTGTCTTTTTCTTTCTTTCTTGTGTAGTTAAATTAATTTAGTCTTTTCCTTACTCTGTGTTAGACACCTGTAAATGCAGAGTGTTCCAGAGACAGTGGTTTAATTGCTACTGGATCTAACCTCCATACATCCATAGGCTTTGCTCAAAACAAGACATGACGTGTTATTATACCTCGGAATGATAGTACTCTATTTTTATGAAAGTTTGGATTTGTTTTTTTTTTCTGTTTTGTTTTGTTTTTTCCCTCCAACTTTTCCAAGCCCTTTGGGCTTGCAAATTAAAGTTTGCTGTTAGACACACCTTCTAAACCAAACACTACTTTATTTTCTTATCACATTTGGAAAAGAGTCAATTTTCTGCACCTTCTTTCCCCCTTAATCTACAGAAATGAACTAGTTATCACATAAAAATACATATTGTTTTCATAAGTTTTCCAAGATACATTCATGAAACTCCCTCCGAGCTATTTGGGTTATCTTTAGATCAAATATACCAGAACTTCTGATCTCAGTACAAGAACTGTCAATTATCATCAGTTCTAAAAGACCTAGGTAGAATCACTTGGCCTTCTCTCTTGGTATCTCCTCCTGCATCCTAGTGTCTTCTTCAGTACAACAGTTATTTTCTTTTCTCCTCTGTTTAACTGTTCAAAGTATCATTTTCATCGTAGGACTTTAAGGAATTCTGTCCTCTTTGAGCCTTACTCTTGCTTTCTTTTTTCATGACTACATTAGGCAGAATACTTGTCGTCACTACAATTTCTTTGATTGCTGAGTCCAGCCTACGCTACTGATAAAATGTGAAATTATTCCTCATTAGCACTTGTGCCAGGTTTCGTTGCCCACTCATTAAGTTTACAGTCAGCTGGCATAAACCTGTGCTCCTGTATATTTAACTGGAAGCCCTAGTCAGAGCAAAGAAAAGTGTCATTATAGATCTAAACCAATCCTTTTAAAATTCCTATTGTGAAATAGAGCTCTTCAGTTGTTGAAAAGATTTGTGAAATAGCGCTCTTCAGTTGCTAAACAGATTTGGAGTAAAGGAATATTTCTTCAATCACTTTAGTGCAATGAGCAAGTTCCTAATCACATCTGACAACAAAAGTACAAACACTTGTGCCAGAATTTCTGCAACAGAAATCAATAACTGAGTTTGCAAAAGTCAATAGACAAAAATAAGCACTTCCATAATGTGGTACACTTGACCCATTTTTGACATCTATTTTAAGATGTGATGAAATATACCTCTGCTAACTCTGTTGTCTGCAAAGAATCTCAAGTGACTAACCACAGATTTTGACATCTAGATTTTGTCAATTGTATTGTATACTTATTTCTACTCTGTATGAATAAATTGAACCCTTAAAGCATATGAAGGCAACATCAAATAAGCTATGATTTCAAGTCATATCCAGAAGAGATCAAAGCATTAGAATTTACCAATAGCAGGTAGGTATTAACAATACTAACGAACATAGCTAATGATACCAGTCCAGTGTAAGGTCCAGAGATTGAACATGAAGCCTCAGAAAGGTCAGACAGGATATTAGAAAGTTGGTAGGTTTTAGGCTAGAACAATTTTTCCTCGATTTATTCAGAAGATCCATTGTATCAAACCTTCAAATAACATCTAATAAACACAGTCTTATTTTATTCCATAAAAGAAAAAATATTGCTTCCCTCTGAGTCATTTGACAGGTAGAAGATTTCTTTCAGAATTCTTTTGAAGTGTCTAAAGGCAAAAAAAATGAATGTATTGGATGAACAAGTCCAGTTTTCTTCTCCCCAAAAATTGTTTATTTATTTGTGCACAAGTAAAATTATAAGGTCTGAGATTAATATTTATATGGGCATAAGGCTTTTACAAGTGTCTTCTTGGCACGTAGTATTCACATAAAACATTTACTTGAACTAAGTCATCAGACTAGACACCACCTGAATTTAAATTACATATTAAGCATAGTTCATTGTAATTTTTTTAGATCCTTCTTTCTGATCAAACATGCTTTTCTAATAACAATACCCACAAAAGCTTGTATTTTAATATGTCCACCTTCAGCCACACAAGCTCTAAAATATTTTTTTAAATTAAAAAAAATAAGAATTACTTGTACACCTCAATTTAATACAAATCTAGAAGTGTGTCATAAGATGGAACGAATGTTATGGCTTATTAACATGGGCTAATAACACTCACAGAACTAGAAAGCTTTCTCATAATCTACAAAGTACATCAATTTTTTAGACTTTCAAGATGGTCATGATTTTTCCATGAAGAATTATATTTCCTATTTAATGTGAGATCAGATTGCTTATTATTTCCCCAAACAAGGTCTTTAATGTTTCTACTTGGATATGTTCTTAGAATTTAAGTAGCTAGTTTGCAATGCTAGGGAGTGTGATTAAAGCCTGGTAACTGCTTGAAGGGCTGGATTGGTTTCAATGGATTTTGTATCCAGTATATTTAAAGCAATGACACACACACATACAAAATTTACTGTGATAAAACCAAAAGATTTATTCCCACAAGCTAAATAAGGGTTAAACCGGGTTAAATGCATCTGTATTTGACATTTCCTCTTTTTGTCTGCAAGATCTGAAGTTGGCAATACTTTAATGAGCTTGATTCTGCTGTATAAGCACTTTCAGTCATGTAGAATATGTCAAAAATTTCCAGTATTGAGTATAATGATTGACAGTACATTCGCACAATATTAGACACAGAAGGTAGACTTGGAGCTTGACGATTTTTATGGCTGGGTAAGAATTATCATCCCAGAAGAGTACTTTCATAGCAAAGCTTATGAATGTGACTCAATCTTTCAGCATTCACAACAAAGTTTATCATCTCAAATATCTTCCAGTGGTTTCTTCTAAAAAGGTCAGCATAAAAGCGTCATACTCTTTAAAGAAACAGTTATGAATTTGCCTAATAGAACTTTCTCTCTTCATCTACTAACATTAAATAGATTTAAAAAATCATTTATGTTTTACAAGTTTAAGAGTTTAAACTAAGCTAACATACTGATACCCTTTTTTGTTACCATCCTTATTTAAGGACCTTAGGGCTTTAACTGTAGAGAACTTGTTAATTCTTCAGTTCCAGGGAATATTGTTGTTCAGCATATAACTTTTAACTGAACATCTTTTTCATGAAATGAGAACTTTCTACCTTCAAAAAGATCAGTGGAAACTGAGAAATAATTTCAGAAGCAAGGTGATTTTACCTCAGTTTCAGAATATTCAGGTTCAGAGTATTCAGAAATCTTCTCATCCAGTTAGTTCAAGTCTTTACTGGAGCAAATTCAACAGAAGGGAGCTTCTCTTACAGTTTACTTGGTCTGTAACAAGCGCTGAAGACAATCTTGCTTAGTAATGTCAGCTAATCCATGCCAGAGAATTTCCTTCTGCAGAATTCCTGTTTGTCATCCTGCTCCATACATGACAGCTTTCTGGTCAGGCACTGTATTAGGCAAGCTAATGTCTGTAAGGTTATTACTGATTTATGTTGGGAAGGATGTTTGCATAATAAATCCAGGATCATATTTATCCCCTTAAAGTCTTCACAGCAGCACTTTCCAGTTATTTGTACTTTTTGACAGTATTTGATCACCTATCACTAATATTTTCAAATTTTGTGAGTATTTGGCAATGGACATGTTTAATTGCTCTCTGTATGAGGTCTGACTAGAATGGAGTTAACTTTCTTCGTAGCAGCTGATATGGTGGTGTGCTTTGTATCTGTGGCTTGATGCACCAATATTTTGACTATCACTGAATAGTGCTTTCACAGCATCAAGGCCTTCTCTCCAACCACCCCTTACCAAGGCCAATATGCTGCTGGAGAGTAAGAGATTGAGAGGGCACATAGCCAGGACAGCCAACCCAAAACCACCAAGGAGATATTCCACACCATATGACATTTTGCTCACTAATAAAAGTTAGAGGAAAGAGGAGGGTGCTGATATATTCATGGTTATGGCATTTATCTTGCCAAACAACTGCTACACGTATTGAGGTCCTGCTTTCAAGGCAGTGGCCAGAAATCTACTTGCTGTTAGGAAATAGTGAAGAAATTCTTATTTTGGATTCATTTCCACACATAACTTCTGCTTTTATTATTAAATTGTCTTTATCTGTCTTTTTTTTCTCCTCTGACCTGTTGAGAGAGTGTCTGGGTAGGGGACTAGCAGAGCACCAAGGTCAACCCACCACACTGTCAATTAGGTGGAGCAAAGTAACATCCAATTAAGTGGAGGACGCATCTAACAAAATGACCTTCCTACAACAGGGCAGGCATCAGCACTCTTCCCTGGTCTAACTTGCTGATAGTTGTGTTCTTCAAGACAGAGTAAAGAATATATTCCCTCTGGTAAGGTTGTCCCCTTTCTCTTCAAGCTTTTGTTTTACACCATTTATAAACATTTCTATTTAATTGCAGTAGGTCCTTTCTACTTTGAGAATATGTATTCCCTCTTAGGTGAGATGCCAGCTAAGCTATAACCTCCACTCCCCCGAAAAGCTCCTTTAATACTTACTTTCTGTGATATATAAAACCTTTTATGTCTGAAACACGATTTAAGAATGTACATAAAAATGTTCATTTGCCTTTTAACTACTTATTTTGTGATAAAATCTGAAGATTTTCATTTATCACCTGAAGAGTCAAAAAATACGCATAATAGGGGAAGAGAATAATAATTTTCAATTTATTGTTTATCTAATATCATTTATTTGCATGTTGTCTAACGTGTATTTATGAATCTATGAAAAAAATATGATCACTGACTAAAAGCGTAAAAGTCTGATCATTATCCAATGACTAAAGCCACTGCCCTAATATCAGGGAGAAATTAACAATCTGTGTGAAGTTCAATATTTAGTATCTAATGCTGATATTCTGTATTCAGGCAACAGCATGTGGGGTTTTGTAAGTGCTTATATATCTTATTGGCCAGGCCAGCTTAATATCATCTGTCTGTTCTTGATATTGTCTCACCACTCTTTATCAGTGTGAATCAGTCCTCATTATTTTTGAGAAAATTCCACAGAACAGGTAGAATACTGAGCATTTCAGAGGACGGGGAACTAAAAAGAAAGGAAGAAAATAGGCACCACTCCCTGACAGTTTAAGTTTAAGCCATTCACGTGCCAGCAAATACAGATGCCTTTCAGCAATCTGACGATACTTTTCAGAACCCTGAAAATGTGCCAGTGGTTGTAGATGATAATACCACGATGGCTTGAATTAGTACTAAAATAATGGCAGTAGAGGTTAAACAGAGAAATTAGAGAATAAAAGACAATTTATTCCTGTCCTCCCCCCCACCCCAAGGTTGTCACTCCATGAAGACAGGCAGAGGTTGAAAGAGAAAGAGAGAAGTGAAGAATAAAGGAGATATTGGCCAGGCAAAAAGTCTGAAATGCTTCACCAGATCAATTCCAAAGTCCTTGAAGAAGTTACAAGCCTCAGGGGACTAGTTAATTTAAATAAAAATAAAAATAAAAAAAATAATAAATGAACAAATAAACAAATAAAGTCACCAAAACCTATCTTAAGATTCCAATTCTCAAACTCTGGAGAAGAGAATGAAGAAAAAAGAAGAGGGGGCAAATTGCCAGATAGATTCTCACACAAAGCAGCAGCAGTTAGAATCAAGGGGAAAAATCTCTTTTAGAAGTCATTTTGATTAGGGACAGAGATGGACCGCACAAGCAGAAGCAACAGATAAGGACTATAGTTCTTGGGAGTTACAGAGCTAAACCATTATTACTGTGTCATATCCCAAGGCGTCCCATTGAGAAGCAAAGAAAAACTAGTCTGAGAACCACTGACCTATCCAGAAAAAATTTGTTTGAAGAATAATCCCTTCAGTATCCCCTGCTGCTGCCTCCAGGGAACTTGTTGAGTGGTGAAACAGGGTGGCCCAGAGCCTAACAGACCACTAAAAGCCTAGAGAAGAGGATTATATTTTCTTTGAGTTATGCCATAACTATTAAACACAATGTGAACAAGTCACCTCACCTATCAGGTATCATTTTCATCCCAGGTAGAACTATACTGTCAACCAAAAATTCTCTCTTCTTGTCATAATTAGCTATCAGAGTTAGTACACATATTCCCTAACTTCATGATTTTCGCCCAAGCTCAGAATTCCCATATTCACCTGTGATAAGTCCAGTCTTCCTTGTCTTCTGACATTCTCTCCTCTTTCAGCTGTATACTCCTGGGCATTTCCTTAAGCCACATCAGCACTGTAAATAAACTTCAGCAGCCACTCTCTATGGTGCCTCAGAGGGCACATTCCATAGCCAAATACCTCTTATTCATGGCAAAAGCAGTACTGAGGATCTGAGCATCTTGAGGTCAAAAACATTTGCAGAGGAGGATGTTAACATGTTTATAACTACTTTGCACAGCAGCAAAGTGTATCATATTCAGTGACTCACTCAAGCTTCTTGTTCCCCTTCCATCCTTACCCAGGGCTTAAAAGACAGGCAAAGCTTTGACAATTTCCACTGCTGGGTAAGCGTTACCTAAAGCGTACAACATAAATCAAACATGGGATGAATAGCTGATTGTTTATGTTCTAAATATTATCCTTTCAGTAGTACAGAAGAGGATTCCAAGGTCTGGGAGACTCTTCAAACCATGATTTTTGCTAAGAGACTTAGTTCTTTTGAGGAAACCAGGATGCTTCTGTTAACTAGCCAATCTCTGAAGCTGAATCTTTATCAAATTTCTGAAGTTACATAATATCCCTTTCTGCTACTAAAAAAAGAAATGTGAATGAAGTTTTTGTACTTTTCTTGGTGGTCAGGCCAATATCTCAGGAAACAAAAGGTTGAGTGTATGTGCCATCTGAACTGCATTCAGGAAACCATCACCATTTAAAAGCATACTTTTCCCAAGTTAGTCAGAACCCTTTTACTGCCATTAGTGAGAGGAAAACTGGATGAGGGCTGGTTATGAAGTGGTATAAAGCACAATGAGTAGGATTGTGTATTTTGTAACTCCTCATATAAGTGAAGAACAAAAACGGCTTTAAATTACCTTGATGCTTTTTATATCCTAGACTCTGCCAGCGAGCTGATTAGTCAGTAGTCAGCTAGAACCAAGAAGAAGAAATTGTTTGTAAGGATAAAGTTAAACCAGTTTCTTTTTTTTTTCTGGAGCTGCTCTCAGTTTCAGTCAACAGGAAGTAACACAGTTGTTTACATGCAGTGTCTATGTGTGGGTTTTAATTTAAGATATTGCAGTGGATTTAGTTCAAAATATTTTTTTTTCAGAATTTTATTTCTAAATTTGGTGGATAAAATGTCTAAACCACTCAATGGAAAGTTAATAAAAGTGATCAACACATGGAGGTTTGTGGTAAGGTATAAAGAAGTTAAATTTAATGTATTCATTATACTATTCATGAAGTGTGAGTTTTATATTCACATTTTCTGAATTCTTACTCTGACTCCCTCTCCAATTTTAAGACAATGTCAGTGACAGTTAACTTGCATGAAGAACTGCAGTGGAGACCAAATATATCAACTCTAAAGGCAGGGGAAATCCAGAGGAGAAAACAGATGAGTGAGAAAAACAGAGCTCTAGAGAAGAGTCTAATTTTCTATACAGGGCAGAAAATCCAGTTCATTTATACAATTTACTAAGGTTAATCTTGGCTAATATATAAATTATGACCTCTAGTAGATTACTATTAGAATAGCAATATTTTTTAGCTCTGTAATTTCTCACTGAATTGGCCAGTAAGTTTTACTGTAGCAGACCTCCCAAGAATGGCATGTTGGGAAAAAGTCAGCCTGATGCAGTAGATCTATATCTACACTGCAAGACCTACCATGTCCTAAAGCCCTAATACCAGTTTAGACAATCCACAGTACTGATCAGAGATTAAAACACAAGATCAAAATAGAAATTAGCATAGAATTTTGTCCCTTTCCCTTTAGCTCTTAAAAAAAAAATGTAGCAAATGTAGCAATAACACAAAATTAGACAAAAATCATAGAATCATAGAACACTAGGTTAGAAGGGACCTCAGCAATCATCTCATCCAACCCTTTAAGATAAAGAAATACAGTTTAAATGAGATGGTCCAGTACCCTGTCAAGCTGAGCCTTAAAACTGTCTGAAGTCGAGGAATCCACCACTTCCCTTGGAAGACTATTCAAATGTCTAGTTGCTCTTATGTTGAAAAATCCTCCTCTGGAGTGTGATTGGAATCTCCCCAGGAGCAATTTATGCCCATTACCCCTTGTCTTATTCATGTGACTCCTTGTAAAAAGGGAGTCTCCATCTTCTTGGTAGCCACCATCTATGCACTTGTACATGGTAATAAGGTCTCCCTTTCTTTGAACACTTTCCAGCCTCTTTTTTTGTATAGCTGGGACCAGTACCACATCACAAAGAAATAGGGAGAGGGATTTAAATGTAATTGCTAATATTAATGGTGGCTTTTAGCTATTATTTGAAGCTCTAATTTTCTAATCTGTTGTCAGTGGTGCTGTAAGACATTGAGATTTGGTCCATTACACAGCTCTGCCCTGAGATGTAGGATACTTCCCTTCTCTTAGAATTTTACTTTCAACAGACCAGGTTATGAAACCTGCAGCTCTAAATTGTAAAGATAAAGCATTAGGTAAAGTGATAAGAGTCTAAAGTGATAATAAACAAGGAGAAAACTTTGTCAATAAAGGCCATCTTATCTATATGGAAACTAAATTATGCCTTTAACTAACGTGCCTGAATGAATGTATGAAATGTATGAATGTCGATTATTAGCTTCTAAAAATAGTTGTTACAGTCACTGGGATGAAAAAGGAAGAAAAATGAAAGATCAAAAGAATAAACAATACCAACGACCCAGCCTGACATCATGCTTATCACAATCTTGGAGAATGACCATATCTGATGGTTTAAAAGCCTTTAAGTTTTTACCAAAGTAAATCATACAAATTCTCTATCCCCACAAGAACACTACTGATTGTTCTGCTCTTCATAAGAGATTAGATAATTTTGTAGATTTGTTATAGGCCTCATTAAATCAGTCACAGAATCACAGAATATTAGGGATTGGAAGGGACCTTGAAAGATCGTCTAATCCAACTGTCCTGCCAGAGCAGGATCACCTACAATAGGTCACACAGGAACGTGTCCAGGTGGGTTTTGAATGTCACCAGAGAAGAAGACTACACAATCTTCCTGGGTAGCCTGTTCCAGTGCTCTGTCACCCTCACAGTGAAAAGGTTTTTCCTAATGTTTTTACGGAACCTTCCATACTCCAGCTTGTATCCATTGCCCCTTGCCCTATCATTGGACACCACTGAGAAGAGCCTGGCTTTGTTCTTCTGTCACTCACCTTTTACGTATTTATAAACATTAATGAGGTCATCCCTCAGTCTCCTCCAAGCTAAAGAGACCCAGCTCCTTCAGCCTTTCCTCATAAGGGAGATGTTCCACTCCCTTCATCATCTCTGTGGCTCTGAGATGGAGTTTTTCAAGTAAAAATGTGGAAGAACGCGTTCTACCCTAGTTATATGTTTTGAAGGAACATATGTTGTGCTGGCTGATGGTAATGGGTGTTCATGTGATTTATAGCTTAACCCTGCACACTAGTTTCTGAACATCATTAGAAGTTGAGAAAGTGATTCATCTTGTTTTTGTTTGTTTGTTTTTCAGACTGTTGATTTTTGAGTGTGGGAAAGATTTGATTGCAAAAGCCAAAAAAAATGAAGATGAACTTCCAATGAATAGTACAAAAATACTGGAGCTAAATCATGATGCAAAAAAAAATATATACCTGTTGTATATACATATATGTATCTTTCAAGAGCTGTCAAAGAACTCTTGTGAGAACTCTGGATTTGAAGGGAACACAAAACTTCCTCTCGCCCATCTGAATTTGTAAAGAAGCATGACAAGGTAACTAAAACAAAATTATTTAATTTCCAGGCTTATGCTGCTGCAATAGCAAAACAAGCTGAAGTCAAGTAAATGTGTCCTACTGGCAGAGGCCTAACTAAACTGTATGTTGCTCCTGCAATCTCCTTTGGCAAAAACAGAGCAATTTCAGGTCAAACAGAGACCTGCCTCCAGGCAGGGGTTGAGTTTATGGCCTGCTCAATAACCTAACTATTGAAAAAGTTAAAAAAAAACCCAAACCCAAGAGGGACAGCTGGACCCCTCTAGGCATAAGAGATCACTTTTATGGGCAGCCCATGAAACAAGGAAGTTTATAGGACTTGCGGGTGACTCGTCTTTTAAGCCTTCAGAATAGATCTGTAATGGTTCTCTAATCCAGGCTGAACTTCATTTTGTATCTTCCCAGTACCCACCATCATACACATGGATTTTGCTTCCAGTCACAGACATATTGCCCGCTTCAGGTCAGAAGCACCGACACAGCATGTCTAATAACTGAGGGGTTATAATAAAGAGACTTCTCTTTTTTTTTTTTTTAATTGATCTTCTGCAATATATTCCCTAAAGATTAACAGCATATTTCAGTCATTTGTTCCCCCTCAAATTCCTCCTTCAGACACTTCTGCTATGAATTGCTGGGAAATTCTCAGCCAGCAGTAACTGTTACTGATTAGGTGAGTATGTTTATGTATATCACAATTTATAAATATTAATCTTCTCAAAACTCTATGCTGGGCTGTACATGTAACTAATATACAAACCATAAGTGTGATTATGTTCTCTAATTTCATCTATTTGATAGTTTAAGCTATTTAGCTATCTAGACTCTTTCTAGTCCAGAGAGAGCAAAATGGATATCTCAGGGATTGATTTGCACAGGAGAGGAACATGAGATGGGTGCAGCAAGCATCTTCTGGAACTAGCTTTTCCTCTGTTGTCTGTGAAGGTAGACTAAAGACTACAACACTGAAGGACCCAGCACCTGTGCATGTCAAGATAATGCTACAAGGTACTAGCAACTTTATTCTAACCATTTATTGATAAGGAAGGAAAATATGAATTATTAAAATGAAGTAAAATGTAACTGAAACAATCAGAGAAGCATTTTCCAAGGATAATACAATCTCTGAACTAGGAACTTCATGTCCCATTTCTTAACATCTTGGATAGTATATTGGGGTTTGCCCTATCATTGCTAATCTCACCACTTATTATATCTTATAAATACATTGTATATTTTATATTTTCTATTTTTAAATTAAAAACATCTTTTTCAAATATAAACTCAAAAGAGAAGCTGTCCATATATGTATGAGCATATTATGTCAATGGCAAATCTTACATAATACGGTGCTGAATCAAGTCAAGTCAAGGGCCTTTTAATAAAAACAAAATTATAAAAAAGTCAATGCCAGATTTTAAAGAATAAAAGATAAATAGCATTGAAACTGTAAATTCTCAAAATCAGCAACTGCAACACCGTTTTGACTGGGATTATTCTGTCTTGCAAATGAACTCAGGTGATACATTCCTTATTCCTATTATGTCTTCCTGGAAAATATATGGTGTAACTTAGTCACTTCAGCAGAAGGCATTAATAGCTGCAAAAAGAGACTGAGAAAATTATAGGACCATATCAGAATTATGGAGGAAGACTGGAAGAGAGAATTTTTCCAACACAGAAGGCACTAAATGAAACATCTGAAGCAATGAAAACTTCAGTTGAGGATATAGTCCAGAATTAACTGTCATAACTTCACTGAAATCAAGGTAGCTAAGTCAATGTGCTTTACCAGAGGACCTGACTCAGTATGCTTCTGTGAAGTAATGTTTTTCTGTCTTCGAGAAAGCATCACTATGATTTTGCATGTGGATTGATCTTTTAGTGTACAGTATTAGTCACATGATATGAATCTGAAGTATCCTTGTCACATTTACTTATCTTGGTGTTCATCCATCTGGAGTTTTACTTCACTCAACGCAGCAAAGCTAAGGAGTTGTCGATTCAGTTTTTAATTTATTTGCTATGTTTTCTCAATATCTTTTGTTGCTCAGTCTCTTAATTTTTGCACAAGCTTAATCATTATAATTTAGTTTACTTTTGAAGTTGTCTGAATTCATTTCCATGTGTCTGCCCACCTGGAAGTGGTTTCGGTTGCCCTTTATTATCTTCTGCTGCTACTTTTACCCTTTCTTCAAAAACTGGTGGCTTCTCTACTGCTGTTCAGCCTAAGCCTAATATTGGTTACTTACAAAAAGTCAAGCTCCATCAATTTACCGACTGAACATCTACCTATAAGTATGTGCTTGGTGGTACTTCACTGTTCTGGAAAGTATTTTAAACCAAGATAAGTCAGCACAGTAATCGTATGAGATCTTTGTTTATACTTTGAGAAACATGTTCTTTCTTGTTTCAACTTCCAGGCAAACAGATTGTATCTGCATGGAGTGAAAGTTTGATGACTGATAAACTGTGGCAATAGCACTTTTACCCTGAGTCATGTGTTAAAAAAATCCAGTTACTGACATTTTATTTTGAAGAGTTAAGGCACCAAAAAGTTTGGCTGGCAATGACTACATTGTTGAATACTCCATTTGGAATAAGAAAATAAAACCTGCATTTTGGACAAGAAAAAAGGTCAGAGGAGATGTCCACACACACAAACACATGCATGCAGTATTGAGGTCTCTGTTTACCTTCATGTCTCTGCAGGGAGTAGCCATTCAGTAAACAGACTTAATTAAAACCTTATTTTGGAGCCAACGTCTCATACTATGTTAATTTGCAGTAATATTTATCACACTGAATCCTCTTCAGGAGTGCCAGATGGATATACTTTAGCACACATGGAACTGCTCAGACAAAATATCTTCTCCAAAAGGTAAGAATTTGACTGTATTCTTAGACTGATGAGACAATAGAAGACTCAAGCTGTTTTGCAGAGAACTGAACTAGTCTGGAAATATGTTTCTGACCAGCACAATAAAGAGTGAAGAACACATATTATGATACAAGTCTGATTAATGAACATCTGCTCTTGGATTCCACAGTTTGTGCTTTCACTCAAATATCTCAAAGTACCATATAAAATCTGAATTTTTGCAATATATTTCAGTGTACTGTGTCTGCAATATGTTACATGTACAGATGCTAAACCATTCTGGGATTTGTTTGTCAGTGAAGGCTTGGAGCTGGCTTGCAATGGTGAAATGGAAGTGAAACTGCAAATGGAAAACGTAGGCTGCTCATGGAAGTGCAGTTGGGTAGTGAGAAAAGACCTCATCAAGCCAGATGCAGTATGTGAGGGCTATCACAAAATCACTTGAAAGGTGATAGAGAAAGATCCCTGAGGACCAGCTCATCTTGTCCTATATATATACAGGATGTTTATAGCTAGGGTATGTTTAGGCTAAATAATTTACTTACAATGATGATCTCTTTCCATTGACAGTGAAAGGAGACTGGAGTGGTCAGATCTGCTATAGACGCGTAGATGAGATGCATGGTAGGTGAGACCCACAAGACATCACTCCATTTCACTACTTGCAACAAGACCAATGCCAGCTGCAACATTGGTGATGTATTTATGGTTGCAACACCTTTTAATGAGTTACCTTTACAAAAGGAAAACCTTCCTGCTGTCATCTACTAGCAGAAGTATTCTTTAGCTCAAATAATTTTAAGAATGCCTACCGTGAAAACTTGATGAAGTTTTTACCCTCAACGATGAAAGCAAGATTTCATTCCTAGATTCTAGCCCTGAAAATATGATACAAATGCTGAAGTCTGAAAGGATGGACTTTTTGTACACCTTTTAACTATGACAAGTCATTCTATATTTGTGTTTCAAAGTAGAAATTCTTTTTCTCCTGCTGGTGATTTTTCATTTTTTTTTTGATGTTGGTATTCATCCTTAGGATCACTTCCAGAACAGCTAAAATACAACTGTGTTGTAATCTTGTTCTACAATTTAAATTCAAAGATATCACTTGTTCTGTAAATCTTTGAACTTAAATAGAAGAGCTAATTAATACTACAGTTACTATGTGCAAAGTAGTGTGGGTAGTGAAATATCATCTCTTTTCTCAGGATCTGGAAAAGCAGAAGGAAACTCCAAATATATTAGAAATAAAATACCGTATTCAACACAATCATTTAAGCAGAACCTTTAGAATGGCTGGTCATTGTAACTACAGAGAAGGATCTGAAGTCAGACAGATCCAAACAGCAGGTGCTCACTTCTTGAAGTCATAGAATCATAAGTGTTTGCATTAAACCTGTCCTTCAGAAAAGGTTGGAGATAATTTTCCACTGATGAAAGCCATCATACATTTACCCTTATTCACACAAAGTATTTTGCACAAGCGGCCTTTAATCCATCTCTAAAATGTAGTTGACAATAATTAGGAATTGATAAATTGATCACACATTTTGAGGTACCTGGATAATTTTTAGATGGACTTAAAAAATGATGGCAGGATTCAGATAGGCATTACCTTTAGTAGCTAACATTAAATCTAAACATTTGTGTCTTAATCCTTGTAAGAATATACTGATATACTTAATGACCTTGTACTATAAGCAGGACACCATCTTTGGCAGAACAAATTTCTGAGCAGCCAACTCTGCTTTTCATTTGATTCAGAGTGAAAAATGCAGTGCATTTTTTTTCCCTTTTTAAATATCAAGATAAAGAAAATCACTTTGAGAGAACTCTTCTGAGGTCTAGTATTGCATTGTATGTCCAATACATATGCAATGACCTCCTGAGAGAGAACAATATGTTCTTAAGCGTTGTACAAGACTGGGCGCATGATCAACACTCAGCTGAGAAGCAGAAAGAGTGGAAACATTCTGCACTTGTGCAGACAATGACACGACATACTTAGCCCAGGATTTAGCACAAGGAATGGAACGTAAGTCACCTGTTTGAAGATTACTCAGGCTTTCCTCTGGTTTTAGAGCAGGGAACCTGCTATAAGTACATCCATTTTGCTCTCCATATTAATGTCACTGTTCAAATGAGTGGAGAGGTGGCAGTGACTGGGGTGGCAAACATGGATTTATTCATCTGTAACACAAGCTCTGGAGATATTTTGCTTCTGGAGACCCAGAAATCTGGACAAGAAAATGTGAAAGAGGGTCACAGCACAGGTGGTGAGCAGCAAGACTAAAGATGAAGAATGGCCAAGCACACATTCAGGAACTTGCAGGAGCTTTTTCTGTAACAGCTTCCTAGACCATAAAACAAGGTGTTGCTACTGTTTTAATGAAAGAACATAGAGTAATATTAAAAGAGGGTAAAAATGAAGGTGGAAACACCATTCAGGTGAGAGGTTTTTCTCTTTTTTTTATGTTTTAAAAGGAAGGAAATCAGATTATGTGAGTGTACTTCTTGTTAGACAAACTCAGATAACATTTGAACAATTTTATTTGGCCTGACGAAAGTATTGGAAAGAGAGATATCAAATTTTGTTTAACACAAAGCAGTATCTACAGCAAAAGAATGCAATAATACATCTCTTTACTAAAATGCAATTGGAACACATAGAAAGAGAAAGCTGAGCAAAGACAGAAAATGAAAGGAAACTTTTTTTATAAGTTGTTTTGAAAGACTAGCTTAATTTCCAGTTCCCAAACATTTCCTTTTTTTTTATTCTTTAATGCTTACTCCAATGCATATTCTTCTCTTTTAAAACAGAGGCTTTCAACTGCTTAAGCAAAACTGATTATACTGACCTGCTCATGATAAGCATACTTGTCAACAGACTGGCTTGAAAACAAAGCTTCTGTTTTTCCACAGATTTTACATTGTAAAATGTGTTTCTATTCTGATTAAGAAGGAAAGCAAGTCAAACTTGGTAAACCTTTTCAAGAGGTGGAGAAAGGCAGGCAAGGAGAGTGGGAGGTAGAGAAAAAAAAAAAGCCCAGAGAAGAGCTGCCAGCAATGTGGAGGATAAGGTTCTCATCTGGCATGTGAAGAACCGAGCCTCATGTTCCTGTTCCTCTTCTGAATTGGGCAGATCGCCATGAGTGCTGGCCTATTTCAATTTGGAATTCCTACCTTAAAATTAAATCCCAAACCCAAGAAGTTTGATACACAAAAGTTTTGTCATTTCAGAGTAAGAGACAGATCAAATTGTTAACTGTCAGAATTTTGCTTTGGAAGTAATAATCTTTGTTTCAAGCTCTGTTGAAAGTCTAGGTATTAGCCTTTTAAACACTGAGGATAATCAGTACATCTGTTTCATAGTGAGTACAGGTAAATGACAGAAAAGAATTTATTTAGGAATATAACTTGAGGCACACTTCAACAGAGAGGTTTACTTTATATCATCTTTACAAATTCTCTTTATGGCTGCTTAGACAAACATGCATCTTTTGTAAGAAATATTTCTCCCCATTGAGCTTAAATTACCAGCTCAGGTGAAGACATGTCTCTACCAGGTGTTAAAACCTCGTGAGGTACATTCCATGCTTAATTTCCCTCTAGCTCCTGCAAAGTCAGTGATGACACTTCCGAAAGTCAGCTTAGAAACCTAATTCAGGTACTCAGAATGACCTTTGGGAGGATAGTTTTCTCAGTTAACCCAGGAAGACTTCTGCCAAGTCAAATTTAGGCTTTCAGTAATTTAAATTTATATATCTCTAAGATAAATAAATAAATAGATAAGTACTAAGACCTGTCCAGAGTAAAAATAATGCATTTAAACAGTCATTTCTGATACCGCTTCTACTATTTGGCTAAATTTTGTAACTATCTGAAATCTTTTTAACTAAATGATTGAGAATGATGGTAAAGGCGGAAGGTGAATACTCTTTTCACACCTCCAATAACATTTTAGTAACTTGTACCATTCATCCAAAATAACCTTCCACGAAAATATCTTAGCAACCCAGCACCTTCAAGAAGAGCGTAAGTATTGCATTAATTTTACAAATTTTCATTCAGAGGAAGAGGAATAGGTCAAATGGTTTATTTCAATGCATAGACTGAGGGAAAACCAGGTCCAAAACCCATACATCCTGACACCCAGTACTTTGTTTTTAACATACAACTATCCTTTCATTCTATATTACTTTACAACATACACAGCTGGGCTCCCACCTGGAGACAAATCTTCAATGAAATGTGTATTTGCTATAGTCAGTATGTAAAGCAATCCGTGTCACTAAAGCTACACAAAGATTTCTGTGAGACCTCTTTCAGTTCCCTGTGCCTCTCTGTTTTAAGTATTCCATCAGGAATGTTTTTTTTTTTCTCAGTCCAAGTAGTAGTCCCAAATGATTTTTTGCTAGCAAGTCCAACCTTCAAAAGTAAGAGGTGGATGAAAAAATACGTATTCTGCACTATTAGAAAACTTTACCACTGATTTTCAAATACATCATAACAGGAGGAGATAGATGGTAGACACCTGAAATGTAATAGTAAAGTCAAAGATTTGCTGGAAATCAAGAGCAAACTGAATTATATGTCAAAGCTTTAAGAACACACATTTTGTATGAGCATAGTAGATTTTGTTGCTTTTAGGTGATAGCATCTTAGAACAACAGAACAGTTTGGGTTGGAAGGGACGTTTAAAAATCATCTAGTTCAACCCACTGACATGGGCAGGTACATCTTTCACTAGATCAGATTACTTAAAGCCCTGTCCAACCTGGCCTTGAATGATGGGACAATCACAGCTTCACTGGGCAACTTGTGCCTATGTCTCACCACCATCATAAAAAAATATTGTTCCTTATAATGAGCCTAGACTTACTCTCTTTCAGTCTAGTTTAAAACTTTTTAAACTGTTGTCTCTTCTCCTACAGTCCACGGTAAAATCTCTCTTTTTCTTTCCTATGAAGCCTCTTTATAGATTGAAAGCTTACAATGATGTTTTCCCTGAGCCTTCTCTTCTGTAGCCTGCAAACCCCAACTCTTTTAACCTTTCCTCATAGGAGAGGTGTTCCAGTCCTCTGATCATTTTTTTGGCGCTCTTCTGGACTTGCCTCAACACGTCCATGTCTTTGGTGTACTGAGAACCCCAGTATGGTCACACTAGTGCTGGTGGGGTCTCACCAGATCCTAGTAGAGTGGCAGAATCACCTCTTTGACTTGCTGGTCATGCTTTTTTTAATGCAGCCCAGGATAAGGTTGGCTTTCTGGGATGCAAGTACATATTGCTGGCTAGTGTCCAGTCTTTCATCCACTAGCATCCCCACATCCTTCTCTGCAGGGCTGCTCTCAATGCATTCATCCCTCAACGTATATCGATACCAGGGGTTTCCCCTACCTTCCACTTGGCCTTGTTTACACTGTCCCATTCCTCAGCTCTATCATGATCAAATGATGGGGGGTTTCAGATATTGGAGAGCAGTTTCTTCATAACCAAGCTGCAGGGAAGTAAACATCATTTTTTTTTCCATGTGGAAAAAATTCATGTTCTGCAAGAAGAAACATCTTCTTTCATTGTAAAAAATTGGCATTACTTGCAAGAAGAGAAGACCTCCTCACTCTCCCCTGTGAATGAGAACTATACCTGGAATGGCGCAAGTACAGGAGCGTGAAGATGAAGCAACATTAGGGATAGCTCTGCTGCGCTACTCCTAGGAGTCAACAAAGAGCAGAAGCAGAGCAACTAAGATGATTCAGGGAGTGGAGCACCTCCCTTATGAGGAAAGACTGAGGGAGCTGGGTCTCTTTAGATTGGGGGATAGTAAGGGGTGACCTTATTAGTGTTTATAAATATATAAAGGGGGAGTGTCACGAGGATGGAGCCAGGCTCTTCTCGGTGTCAAACAACTATAGGACAAGGAGTAATGGAATCAAGCTGGAACACAAGAGGTTCCACTTAAATTTGAGAAGAAACTTCTTCTCAGTGAGGGTGACAGAACACTAGCACAGGTTGCCCAGGGAGGTTGTGGAGTCTCCTTCTCTGGAGACATTCAAAACCCACCTGGACACCTTCCTATGTAACATCATCTAGGTGTTCCTGCTCTGGCAGGGGGGATTGGACTAGACGATCTTTTGAGGTCCCTTCCAACCTCTAGCATACTGTGATACTGTGAAGTGGTGAAGCTTCATGTCTGAAAGGTCTGTCTCCTTCCACGTAGAATTGATTAATTTAAGGATTGAATTCTTTGATTGGGAAAAGCAGCTTCTGGCAATGTAAGAAGACAGTTTCACCCACTCTGTCACCATCTCAGTGTTAAAGTGTTGGTAGATGGAAAACTGAACATGAGCCAGCAATGTGTGCATACAGCACAGAAAACCAATCACATCCCAGACTGCATCAAATGAAGCGTGGCCAGCAGATCGAGAGAGGCAATTTAACCACTCTATTCTGCTTCTTACAGACACCACCTGGAGTACTGTGTCCAACTCTGGAGCCCCCAGTGCAAGAAGGACATAGACCTGTTGGAGCAGGTCCAGAGGAGCACCATAAAGATGATCAGGGATCTGAATTACCTACCCTATGAGGACAGGCTAAGAGAGCCGAGGTTGTTCAGCCTGGAAAAGAGAAGGCTCTGGGGAGATCTTATACCAGTCTTCCAGTACCTACAGGAAAGCTGGCGTGGGACTTTTCATAAGGCCATGTGGTGATAGGACAAGGGACAGCAGTTTTAAACTACAGCAGGGTAGATTTAGATTAGACATTAGGGAGAAGTTCTTTACTATGAGGGTGGTGAGACACTGGAACAGGTTGCCCAGGGAAGTTGTGGATGTCCCCTCCCTGGAAGTGTTCAAGGCCAGGTTGAATGGGGCTTTGAGCAACCTGGTTTAGAGGAAGGTGTCCCTGCTTATGGGAGTCAGGTTGGAAATAAATGGTCTTAAAAGTCCCTTCCAAGCAAAACTATTCTACTATTCTACGAACGTGGAATTGATTCTTTCCTCTACCTGTGCACAATTCAATAAAATCAGTGTGAGTCTGACTCAGTGGCACACTTGACTGGGAAAGATTCCTGCTTTTGGGGCTTTGCTAGCTGAGCCCATACTGTT